>NC_056741.1:413740031-414040031 GCF_019279795.1 Protopterus annectens
AAGAGCACTCCCTTCTCCACTTTAGGTCAGCATAGTGGTGCCGGACCTGCTCACTGGTTCAGGGGATGCCAGTAGCACTGGTGAGATCATGGGCGAGATGGTCCCGGGCCTCTGCTTTATATTGTGAGCCCTGGTACTGGCCCTGCAGCAGTCTCCGATCATGGTAACTTACAAAGAGTCCAGCCATGACCCTGGACTCCACGATGCCCCAGCGCTGCATCACCTATGCCAGCCATGGTTCCTGCACAGGTTGAACTATAACAGGTACCAGCTGTGTTCCTGCCTGTGGAGTTTAAATAAGGCCATATTCCCACCCTTTGCCATCATTGGTCGATTTTGTAAATGTTGAGCATAGCTTAGGAGTGCGCAAATCTGCTAAGCCAGTTTTAGCAATGCTTAAAGGGGACATTTTTGAGCACTGCTTAACAGTGCACAAATCCGCTTAGCTGAGATGACTGTTGCTTAGCATTCACATCTATGCATTGCTTAAACCAGCTGGGCCTAGCTGAGTACTGCTAGTCATTGCTTACTTTTAATTTTTAAAAATATTAGAATAATGACTTAATTTAGTAAGTGTATATGATTTACTTTACATGACGTCCCTCTATGTGCTTTCATTACATTACCAAGGGGTATGAGTATACTGTATGGGACACTTGTGTATACATGGGTAGTTTCAAATGTTATATGCACTCACACTTCCATTTTAGACCAGCTACACTACCCTGGTTAAGAAATATCACTTACTACATCATTTACAAAAATAAATTTAGCACTGCTTTCCTATGTAAAAATAAAGTGCCTGTCTTGGTACTTGAGTTGTGAACACCTGTAGACAAAGCCGGGACTCTAACCACTACACTATCCGAGCTTTAGGATTTTAGCTGTATACTTTTCTCTCCTTTGGGGTGTTTAAGCAATGCTGGGCAGAGGGCCACAACGTGCACATCAACTCAGCTATGCTTAAACATACCTTAGTATGGAAAAAAAATATTTTCATTTATTTATGGCCTTGTTGTTTGTAAAAAAAAAAAAAAAAAAAAAAGATGAAATTCCAATGCATAGCTGAGTCCAGAAAACTAGGAGGTTGACAGGTTTACGGGGCAGGCATCTGGGCATTCTGCAGACACCTGTACCATTGAGGGCTTTGCCTGTACAGCACTTTCACATGGCAGACATTTGTGTTTCAGTCTTTATACCATTCAGGAGGTCCGTGCTACTGCAAACCTTTTATTCTATCAGCTTTTGATTTGCCAGTGCAATATTTAAATCATGTCCATATTTTTGTGGCTTTGTCCGACCATTATTTATGGCTTTGTAGTGCTTTATTGCTCTTGGAGTTTGAGAAGTATGTGAGGCAGGCATCTGAGCATTCTGCAGACACCTGTACAGTTAATGGCTATGGCCATACAGTGCTTTCACATGGTAGACATTTATGTTTCAGTCTTCGTGCCCAGCAGGAAGTCTGTGCTACTGCAAACCTTTTATTCTATCAGCTTTTGGGTTTGTCAGTGCAATATTTAAAATGTGTCCCTATTTTTATGGCTTTGCCCCACTATTATTTATGGCTTTGTACTGCTTTATTGCTCTGGGAGGGTGAGATGTATGCAAGGCAGGCATTTGGGCATTCTTCTGAAACCTGTACAGTTGATGGCTATCGCCATACAGCACTTTTACAATGCAGGGGGTGTGTGACAGAACCCCCTGCATTGTTTCTTGCTCCCCTGGCTATTTCAGTGTCCTCGGATACTGAAATACTTTTAAAAAGTGCTGTACGGCACTTTCTAAGTGCAGGGGGCATGCTGGATGGGAGTGCACTGCTTTAGACATGCCCCCTGCACTCATTCACTGTTCATGTCCGTTTAGCCTTAACAGCAGTGTGCCTTCATGAATATGCAAGGTGCACTGCTGTTAAAGCTAAAGCTACACAGACACGAACCACTCCATGCAGGAATAGCACTATTCCTGCACAGAGTTTATTGAGTCTAGGAGTCTGAGTTAAATCTTAACTATAACTACTTCCAGCACACTGCTAGCAATGCAGCAACACTGCTCACACATTTAAAGGAGCAAACCAAATCTAAGCTGTCAGAATATGTCTTATGCTCCCCGTAAGAAGAGGGCTGAGATACTACAGTTTTTAATACACCAGAATTTTTTTTGTTTGAGATGTTACAAATATTATAAGGGAAACCATTATAATGAATCTGAAACATTTCAACTCATAACACATACGCTGAGTTTTCTTAAAACAAGCCAGGTCTGCTGCATGCTCATGAGAGTATGGATTACTGAATATAAACACAGGACTGCTAATGTGATGAGACACTTCAAGCCTTCAAATGCAAACTAACTGTAAAATGGGGACATATGATATGCATATTAACTACATGGCCCAAAAGATGAAACATTTGTTGCAGTTGCTGTTGATCTAAAATTTTTTGACTGCCATGTTAACCAAGTAAAAAGAATTACAGTTAAACTACATGTGAAAAAAATGTTTGAAACAAGTAAACACTTCAGTTATAACTAAAATTGCGAAACTTCAGTTTCCAAAGCTGAACCAGTGTGCATTAAGTGAACGCCACATTAAACAGTTACTGATGTGCACTGTGGCCTGGCTGGAGCCTGCATGGTCACTAATAGCTAAGCAATTACTGCTTTAACTGGTTTTCGGGGGGGGGGGGTTACTAGTATCTCCAGCTGTCTCTTATTTATTTTGTTACCAAGACAGATTTGCAGACACTCGCACCTGATGTTGATGCTGCAGCAGGCCCTTACTCCAGCATGGCACCAACTTGAAGAAGTGAGAATTCTCTCAAAATTTGGGAGTCGCTGCCTGCACACATTTAGAAATTGAACAGCCAGTGATTTCCTATGGAAAATAGTGATATGTCTCTTGGCAATGCCTGTCACTATACCTATTCTTCCTCCTTCTTCAACAACCCCAAAGGTTAATCCACAGTTTTCTTCATCATTTGAGATGTTCACCAGGACTCTAATGATTGCCTCATTATTGTGCTTGGGTTTAGTTTCATAGTGATAGCTTGGTTGTAAAATGAAAGATGTATTAGGTAATATGGTATGAATGGTGGAAAATATAATAGTAAAGTTGCTTGAATATGTGCTAAAAATTAGACCATTTATTATAAACACACCAAAAAGTTTATTATAAAGCTTTCGGGTCTCATACCCTTCCTCAGTACAAATAAAATAAGCACATTCAGCATTTAAATAGGAGATTAAAATCAAGTCACATGCTTCAGCCCACCCATTCACTCATTCAACAATCAAATCTTAAAAAAACATATACATACATAAAAAAAAACCTTTAAAACACATTTAAATATATGCAAATGAAACATTCACTTATTAAACATTTCTAATATCAATTCACTTATAAAACATATACAGCAAAGCAAATAAATATTATATTTACATTTTATAACAACAAGTCACAACTTCTCTCTATGTCTTTTAATCAAAATTGGCTTTAAACTAATGGCATTATTCAAACCAGGGAAACAGTCTGCCTGTAATCTAACTATCCATTCAAACTCTTTAAGTTCTAATAAATTATTCATATCCCCTTTTCTTAAACCTATTCGTACTGTGTCCAATATCCTAAATTTAAAAATATGCTGTTCATCTTTATCTTGAATATGCTTACTTAATGCATTTGTTATAATATTCCTTCTCATATCAGATTTATGCTCTATAATCCTTTCCTTAAGCTTCCTAGTTGTCTTACCTACATAGAACGATGAACATAATGTGCAAGTTGCCAAATACACCACTTGCATCATATTACAAATTGTCAATACCTTCATTGTAAATGCCTCTTATTTTATTTGTACTCAGGAAGGGTGTGAGACCCGAAAGCTTTATAATAAACTTTTTGGTGTGTTTATAATAGTTTGGAATATTCTGACAGTGACACCATTATTGTCTATCTAAAAATTAGACCACCAGAATTTGTAGAAGGGAAGCAGATGGAAATGAAGAATGGCTATGGCTAAAAATAAGGTGTATAAATTAATTCTGAGTCACTCATATTGTATTTGTGCTTGTATGAACAGGCATATAGCCAGGTATACAGTGTACATAAACCAAAGTGTAAAATTCGTTTTAAGGTAGCTATGGAAAATATAATAGTAAAGTTGCCTGAATACAGGCTAAAAATTAGACCATACTACGACCCTAAAGAATTTGTACAAGTGAAGCATACGAAAATGAAGAATGGCTATGTCTAAAATTAAAAAAACAAGATGTATAAATTAATTCTTCTGAGTCACTGATACGGTCTCTGTGTTTGTATGAGCCAGGTATACACTGTACATAAACCAATGTATAAAATTCATTTAAGGCAGCTACGAGCTGTGCCATGACTGTAAACAACTGAGCTTTATGTAAAGTAATTAAAAAAAATCAATGCTGGATAAAGGGAATGCACACCAAAATGTATCTGTAAAAAATAGATGAAATTTTGATACACAGCCGAGTCCAGAAAACTATTTATTAGCAAAAAAAAAGGTTACCACTTTCACAATTCAGTTAATCACTTAATCAGACCATTAAAACCATAAGTAAAAAAAACTTCATTTATAAAATATATGACCAATCAAAATAAATTCAAATCACCATACCAACTAACCAATCAAATGCTACAATGTAAATCACTCTCATACACTCACATGTGGTTTTAATCATCTGAGGAAGTGATTAACTGAATTGTGAAAGTACCTCTAACCTTTTTTTTTTAATAAATAGTTTTCTGGACTCGGCTATGCATTGGAATTTCATCTTTTTTTTTTTTTTTTTTTTACAAACAACTGAACTTTGTTTTTATTTATTTATTTTTTTAATTAAAAAAAATCGTGAATTGAAGGGGCCACTCGGGAATTGTGACAACCCATTATTTTGCCCTTGAAATCGGTAAATTCCAAGGAATTAAGTATGGTTGAGAGGTATGACTGGAGACGTTTACCATCCAACCTAACACCATATTCATGGGGGACTTTAATTACCTCTCTATAGACTGAGAAGCCTATACAGCCTCAAATCTACAGCCACAGAGATTCCTGGACTTCATAAACGCAAACACCCTTGACAAAAAAAGTGAAAACGCCCAGTAGAGGCTCTAACATATTGGACCTTGTGCTTACAAATATGAAAGTATCCCCCAATGTCTCATCCTCCCTGGTAAGTATCAACCATAAAGTTGTTTCCTTCTAAATCAAAATCAACTTTGTAATCCCATTAAAACCAGTAACAGTTAAGAACTATTCCAAGACAAATTGCCTTTTATTAAGTGATAGATTGTCAAAATTCAATGTTCCTCCAAACTCAGGGAATACAACAGCCTGTACTGAATTGCCCTCAGGAACTCTGTACAACCATATCAGTTACTGAATAGAGGCTGTTGTACCTAGCAGAAGTAAGCCCAGGATGAACCCTAAAAACAAACCACCCTACTGGCATCCCAAATTAAACAGGATATACAAGAAAAGGAAAAAAAATTATAGCAAAAATCAGGAAGAGTAATTCCCATAAAGATAAAAACCATCTCATGACAGTAAATAGGTAATTAAAAGGGCTAATTATGTCAAGCAAAGCCAGCACTGAGGTTAAGATAACTTCACATTTGAAATATAACCATAAGACCTTCTACGGCTATGTCAGAAACCTCAAGGGTAGTGGACAGCAATGTGCTGAACTGGTGGTTGATGGTGCCACATTCATAGTGGCAGTATAGCAAACCTGTTAGTGGACAAAGTCAGTTCCAAGTTTATCCCCCACCCCCAACCACCCGCCTCAGAATTACCCTCAGACATAACCCCTACAACTATAACTAGGGCTCATGTACTGGTTGCACTCACTAAAGCAAAAAAACATGGCCTCAGTGGTCCCCAATAACATCCCAGGATGCCTCCTGAATAGTCTAAAATATGACTTATCAGGATCCCTGGAGGCATTATTTAACTATGGTTTTAAAACAGGTTTTGTGCCATGTGAATAGAGGACTGCTGTAGTCATCCCTCTTTATAAGAGAGCACTTTCAACAACTCCTGGAAACTACAGATACATTAGTCTGACTAGTCTTATTTGCAAAACCGTGGAAAGAATTATTATGGAAATTATCAACAAGGACATAGGAGATCTCCAGACACCGGCTCCATCCCAGTTTGGCTTTGTCAAAGGAAGGTCATGCTTAGTGAACCTGGTGGACTTCTTTTAAAAGGTCACTAAGGCAATGAATGAGGGGAAAATAGTGCATACTTCCTATCTTGATCTGGCTAAAGCATTTGATATAATACCCTACTTGGGCATTGTCAACAAACTACTGGAACTAGGTATAAACTCCTTTATAACACAATGGATAGCGAGCTGGCTTACTGACAGGACACAGGAGGTTAGAACTGGTGAGACCACCTCTGCAAAGAGACTGGTCACCAGTGGAGTCACCAAGGGCTATGTGCTGAACCCATTCCTCTTTGGTATCTACTTTTCAGATGTCAAAGCCAGTGTCAAAGGCCTTTGGCTGACCAAGTTTGCAGATGATTGCAAACTGGGAGGAAGGTGTAATACAGACAAATGCTTGGTGCCAAAGCCATGGCTTAAAACTCAGTACCAATAAATGCATTATAGTACCTTTTGTAAAATCTATCACCCAGGGTAACTATGTCATCAATAAAACACCCTTTAAAGTTGATTTGGGAAGTCATGCAGATAGTAACATAGCCTTTGACCGATGTGTCCAAGGTAGTAAGATCTTTCTGTGCTGCTCAACTTATAAGCAAGAGCTAGGTCCAGACACCTCATCATACCACTGTATTTGGCCCTCATCAGACCCATCATTGGGTATAATGCCCCCTTCCATATATACCTGACCAGACACATGCAGTAACTGGAATGCCCACAAAAGTTCCTTACAAAAAGAATACAGGGAATAAACACAATGTCCTACACTGATCACCTCAAAGCTCTGCTCTTTGCTCAGTATCCTACAGACTTTTGAGAGGTAATCTTTGCCTGGCAGACAGGGTATTCTTGGATACTGTTTTGACGAACATTGTACACATCCACAAAACAAACAGCATCAGAACTACTAGATTAAAAGACCTAAATTTTGCTTGTAACATGCATAAGACATGTTGGAGAGACAGATATATTTCTCAGAGAATTTCCATTCTGTGGAACAGGTTCCCCAACCATGTCAAGCAGAGTTCCTCCCTACACCTTTTTAAGCACAACTTGGACCAATGGATGGGTAATTGGAAATTCATCCTGGTCTGGCTTTTATGTGTCTCATGGATAGAGGCAGTCAATAAATAACCACCTATATAGATCAAATTTATGGGTCACAGTTGGGTTGCATGGCTAGGCTTATAAGGGCCCTAGTGGTCATTAGCCTAGTATACACATATGAACCTATGGAAAAAATACCTCCTATGATTCCAGCTGCTTAAGTATTAACTCAGATGAGACCATTGCATACCCTCAGTGTGCAGCAATCATTAACTTCGACAACTTATGAAAGGAACATGAAGCATTTAGTATATGGTTACCACGGTAATAATGTCAAAATAACAGTGCTGTGCCCCCCCTTTATGAGCAGCTCATCTGAGAGAAGGAAAAGGAAGGTGATTCAAGGATAAAATTAAATACTGACAACAGCAACATGATGTGCAATAACAGAGAAGAATCAATATTTAATTATGTACATAATAGTAAGACAAACATATACCACATGCTACATTCACCACACATCCACATGCATTGGATTTCCAGATACCACCAAAGTCTTTCTCCCTTCCAGAACCTTGCCAAGTGTCATGTGATCATCTCAGGCATGACTGTGCTTAAACATTTTGACTATGAGGACCAAGCAGGGAGACCAGTTACCAGAATAGCTCCCCAGAAGTCATGTCTTATCTACCATACTTTCACTACCTAGAGATTTTGATGCAAAGGGAGAGATACTAGGGTGTGCACTGAAAATGGTGATACCCACAAACTCCCAAATCACCCACCTAAACTCCTTGCTGACTCTGATCATAGGAAAAAAAAGTCAAGTGAATAACAGCAAGTGATACCTGCAGCACTAATCAATCCAAACTGTTCTCTTCTTGAGCCACTCAGCAAATGACTTGTTGTGGCAACATTGTATCCCATAATCACAACTAGTGGCTACAAAATCTACATTACAAGTTTAAACACAACTTTAATAATGACAAAAAGAATGTACTGACATACTCTAAGGGTATTTTAGATCACCTGGGAGCTACCCTCAAAAAGACTAACCATGACTGAGCCCACCCCAATGATATCAGTCAGTAAGGAAACCTAAACCAAAAAAAAAGCCTGAGATCACTTGCACTGTAATCATTAGTTTCCACCCTAATTTCAATCAGCACGCACATACATGCAAATGGACATCACCCTGCTCTCAGGTATACCATCAATACAGATCAGCGGTACCACAAAGAACTTACAAAGGAAACAGGGAAGCTGGTGGTGCCCAGATTCAGAAAGCACAATATCTGAAGCATACCCATATAATTACTCAGAATTGCAAGATCATCCAAAGACCATGCAACCAGGATAACTGCTGTACAAGGAAGTTTAGGGCACCCTTCACATCCTACAAACACACACAACTCATTAGGCTGTATAAACCTAAGGTCCATGCACAACCCTTTTTTCTCATTTTTGCACATAGGATCAAGGTGTCACTTCAACAGTGATAACCGTTTGTAACCAATGTTCACACTGCCAGATGCTGTACAAACTAGAGGCATAGTTTCAATATTCATTGTAATAAAACTGCAGAAGATTTTGAAGAGTTATTATTATTATTATTATTATTATTACTATTATGCTGTTTGTGTCAATGATATGCAATAAAGATGATACAAAATAAGGTATCCAAAGGATGAAAATGGATTTGGCAAGACTGGAAGAATAGTCTAAAACATGACATCCTGAATTCATTGCAAGACAATGCATCTGTAAAGTAGTAACCTAAGACAGGGGTATCCAGCAAGAGGGGAAGCAGTAGCAAAAAGGTATGTGTGGGTAGTTACTTCAGATGGTCTGAAGATAAGCAAGCATCCAATATGAAAAAGAAGTAAAAAAAAAAGCTGGAGAAATACTAGGATGCAAACAAAGGCTGAAGAAATGTCAAGATTCATCGGAACAGACAACTCAGTAGAATGCAAATTGTTAGCCTTTGTTAATTGTGTTCACAAAGATCCAAATCTAGAATAATAGCAGACTGATGCAGCAAACAAAAGTAAATAAAATATACTCCAAGAAAGGAGGCAGGAAGGGATGGAACAGAAATATCTTAAGTTCTTCAGAGGGATCCATTAAGTCTAAGTGGGTAATGTCTTTCACAGGATGCATGAGAAAAAGAAGGTATAATTCAAAGGTATAAAGTAGATAAGGCAGATGGTTTAAGTCAGATATGAAAAAGTACTGTTTCACTGGGTCTATATTACATGAACAAAGTTTCTGATGGGTCTATATTACATGATCGAAGTTTCTGATGGGTCTATATTACATGATCGAAGTTTCAAAACTTCAAATCTGATATGATTTACACCATATAATCAAAGTTTTGAAACATTGAAAATGTAATAAAACACAACAACCTACAAAAACAAACCATTTAAATGCTCTAAGCAGGGGGGCACTTGCCCTGCACCCAACACCCCCCACTAATTAAATATACCAACTCCGAGATCACACTACAGTGCAGAAAAAGGGAAATCTTCCCTTTCCATGCTGTAAGGAGAGCTCCGTTAAAAGATTCAAAGTTTCAAGACTTCGATCATATGGTGTCAACCATATCAGATTTGAAGTTTTGAAACTTCGATATAGACCCTGTTTCACCAATATGCAGTGGAAGACTGAAATAACCATCTAATAGCAGTACAGATGAAAGCAGTTACAGAATTTATGAGTTCAATGGTCAGTCATGAGTGTGAGAAAATAAATCACTGGTTGATTCGGTTAGCCAGTGAAGACTAATGGGCCAGGCAATCCTTATCTGTCACTAAATTCTGTGTTTGTCTCAGCAGTGTGAAAAACTAGCACAGGACATTGCAGATTATGCATCTGTTAAATTACTCTGTCAAATTGCTACTGTAGCACCCTGTAAAGTGGTCCTATTCTGGTACTAGGGTATGTAGACTTTTAATCAGTGGAGCTATTCACTCTAGTTATCCGGTGCTGGATCCTCATGAGGTCTTGTGCAGTGTGACAGTGGGCTGTGCATTTTGCCAAAAGAACTGAGCAGCTATATGAAGCATTGTGTTCCAGAAACTAATCATTGACGTTGTCTTTTGATCATCACCTCCCCCCAACATTTTTTTCTACATGGGGGTCAGAGTGCCATGTCAACTGTCGCCATCTCTCTCTCTCTCTCTCTCTCTCTCTCTCTCTCTCCCTCTCTCTCTATCCAGTGCCACTCTCCTACCTCCTTTGACACTCATGCCTGACTGTCGCAGGTCTTCATTGATACAGTCTATCCACCTCTTTGCTGGACGGCTTCATTTCCTCTTACCTTTATTGACATTGTCTTTTGAAACAATGCTCTAATGGATCTTTTTTCCTTTCTGAATAGCTTGCGTTCGAATGATGGAGACAGGTGAAAACATTTGGGTGCATTGTGTCTCAGTATAAAGGCTCTTTATATAACATATCACATCATTATATTTTTGCTTTATTTGAATGCTTGGCTTCTTTGTTCTGTGTAGTAAAACATGGTTAATACATTTCTCTCTGTTTGAAGGTACTGCAAACTAAATAAATTATTAAACTTAGTTCTAGAGTACGACACATTTGTGTAACCAACATTTGAGCTGGTCTAAATGTCAGTTGTTTTCACAGCAAACAAGCAGTTATTCTGACAAGCAAAGCATGTAACCTTAGCTGGATGTATACACAAATCTATTACAAATGCAACTGGATAGTGTCTACCCCATAACAGACTGCAGGCACCAGTCAGTCTCACAGCCACAGATCACAAGGCAGTGTTTAAAATAAGTTAGAAAACAATACACAGAACCCCCATTAAAAGCATATACAATTATTTGCTGTTTAAAGTGTATGTGTGTGTGTGTGTGCGTGTGTAGGGATGATCTGCTAAGTACTTTTATTATATCAGTTAAAGTATTTCCATAACTTTAAAAGGATATTTTACAATTCCTAAGACTAAAAAGGGAAATCTGTAGAATATTCATAATCAGGCCTTAAGTTTTGTCAGACTTTCCATGTGGCAATATTTTCCTTATTAGTCAAGCAAATCAAGCATACTTTATTTAACATACCAATAAAAACATGGCTTATGTTATATAAACTGTTATGCACAGTGACATTTGTATTGTAAAGAAAGGAAAAACTCCCAAAGGGCAGCATTTCATCTCCTCACCACCACCACTGAGTTATGTAAAGAGCTGATAATTGCTTTTGCAGCAAGTGTACAAAGAAACTCTTAAGGCTGAGATCTCTTACACAATTATTGTGGGTGTTTTTTCACATAGAAGAAGTCCTTTTATCTAGGAATGAGCTCTTAGGCTTGTAGTAGACACTTCAGAAAGCACAGATGCAGAGACAGAAAAGCTTCCATTAAGAATTGCTCACTATGAACCATTTTTCCGTTAATTAACAAACTATAATCAGGTGACATTTAATGACTCACCCATATGAACTCCTGCTCTGTGTGTATGTTCACATGGGCTAAACATTTGATGAATGTGAGACTGAAATACTTTTTAAGCTCAGGATAATTTTTAATAATTACTAAAATGTATCATCGTTTTGTTAATGGTCTGGCAATGTAAGTGAGCTTAACTGCAACTCCCCAGTTAACTATTTCACATACAACTCATGTAATGTTTCTTTTAGGAAGTTGAAAAGCAACCTTGCTGTTTAGCACAAGCAATGATATTCTGGTTCAAATATAACACAATATAAGCCAACGTCATGGCTTAAAGAGATGAAGCCCTTGCTGCACCACAGGTGAGTTGAGTTCATATAGTGGTTTGAGTGCCTGTGAGAGTTAGCTGGGAAAGATCGGAGTGAGTAGCTGAGGTATGAATGCCTGGCTGACACTTAGTGAGAGTACTAGGTGTTACCCGATGGAGTTCAAGCCAGATGAGCCTGCAGTGTCATGATGTTTAGCACCTGTAAAGCCAAGGGAAATCCCGGCTTGAGGAGGAATACTTCCCCTCAAGCTGTTGAAATGGAGGAAGCAGTACTTCCAAAGGGGAGAGGGAAGACTGCCTCCCAGGACTAGCAAATGGCTCACATCCTACCACCTGACTATCACCAAGGAATGGAAGGGCTGATTGCAATTCCTGGTAGAAATTAATGGGCTTTAGGGGTCTAGCTTATCCCAGGAATTCCTGGCTCCTTTGTCTCTGGAAAAAAATGGGCTAAATGGGTGGTGGTAACGGAGCCATCAGGCAATGTCATGGGAAGATGCAAAAAATATACCAGAATCTTGTACATGTAGTGTAGAAGAGGACAATAATAAGAAGTCATCAGAATGATTGTTTTTGGTTCAGTAAAAATATACAGCAGTAGTCTCTGTTGGTTTTCTGCTACCCATATAACCACAAATACTGAGCCAGTTGCCCTGATGTATGGGAGAATAGATACTAATTGTTTTTGAATATCCCAGAAACATATTTCACACAAAAGTTATACAGTAATAAAGAAAATTAAAAACAATCTACGTATGCAAAAATGCCCAACATTAATATACATCCTTCCTGACTGCTGTATACAACTTATTAAACATATAATCAATTAAAAGTTACACATTAAAAAAAATATTGTTTTGGCACCTTAAAGTGCAGCAGCCCATATTTAAAATCATTAATACATTTTATGGAACCTAAGATGTGGAAACGTATAAATTTAACTTACTAACTCCACAAAAATCCGTATCTTTCCTGTTCTCTTGTGTATTTCACACATATACACTTTTCCTGCAAATGTCAAGTAATGTGAAGATGTATCATGACAGCTTATACATTTCTGTAAATGAAAAACGTTGCTTAGATGGAACACATATGGTTATATTAAACTACACAAAACCTTCTGCCACCTCATTTAATGTTTTTGAAGGCAAGGCCTTTTGTTGTTATTTTTAATGAAAGAAAAGCACAGTCATTCCTGGGGATTTAGAAACACCACATCTGTGATCATAGCCAGGTCAACACTATTTACTACGCATGCATCACCAGCCCTGAGACTCACTGTGAATGCATGCAGCCCAGCCAGCTTGCATGAAGAGCAGCTCCTCAGCACAGCAGCAGTAGGGACTCATGGGAAGATCATGGTAGACTAACTCACTACCAGAGTGAAGTATGAGCAGCTGTTGTAAACACTGACAAGCACACGCACAGATGCATAACAAGGTGTTGAGCTATTAATGTGACTTAAGGCAAAAGATATGCAAAAAAATATTTTATGGACCAAAGTAAAGTTATGATTGGGAAAGGCTGAGTCTAGAGATCCTAGTAAGGCAATGAAAATAACAAAAACTGACAGAATGCTACAAAATAAGCTGGTGAACGTACATAAGATAGAAAAGGGTGTTTGACACATACACAGATTGTAATCTGAAATACTTGGTCATAGACAAAATCTGATACTCAAGACAAGATGGGAGGGTGCAATAAAGTAAGTTGATAACTAAGGGTAATGCTGCTCAATGCCAGAAGTCTAAACCTCAAGATGCACGCCCTCGAAGCCCTCCTCAGTATGGAGAACATCGATGTCTGTGCACTGACTGAAACCTGGTTCAAGGCTCCTGAGAGCACCCCAGCACTATCAGGTTTTACCTCATATCATGCTTTCCGGCCCCAAAACTTGGACTGAACCACAAAAGGAGGGGGAGTATCCATTTTCATCAAAGATACCCACACCTCCAGGTTAGTGGCAATGCACGAAGCATCAGAGACTATCCAGGTGCAACTAACCATAGGCAAAACTGCCTTACAGTTTGCAGCATGCTACAGACCACCCTCTCAAACTCAGGAACCCCACACAGCCTTCCTGAAGACACTGGAGAGTATGAATGTCTCTCCAAATACCATCATTTTGGGAGACTTCAACTACCCAAACATAGACTGGGAACATTACTCAAGCCCCAACACCCTAGCCCAAAGGTTCCTAGAATTCATGAACTCAAATGCAATGGAACAACTAGTCACCATTCCCACAAGAGGAGACAATATACTAGACCTGATCATCAGAAACATGAGGACAAAATGCTCCACACCAGATGAATATCCCTCTTTGGTAAGATCAGACCATAAATTAATCTCACTGGAAATCCACATCCCGCCCCCACCCCCTGCACAAAAGACCACAGTGAAGAACTTCTCAAAAGCAAACCTCACACTTCTTAAGACTGAAGTGGTATCCTTCAAGGCCCCTGGGCCAGTGGAAACCACAACCCACACTGCTGAATCCTTTGCAAATGCCTTCTATGGGCACCTTCAAGAATGAATGGATCATGCAATGCCAAATAAAACCAAGACCCATTCCCCCAAAGGCAGGCGCCCGGTCTGGTGGACCCCAGCCATAAACAAACGTTACAACAGGAGGAGGAAGCTACTACATGACAGAGCAAAATCCCTAAAAGGGAAGGCATCTCTGATCAGTACTAGCAAAAAACTACGATCACTCATAAAATCATCCAAGGCCAACTTTGAGAGAAAAATCGCAAAAGACACAAAAGACAATCACAAGGCCTTCTTTAGCTATGTTAGAAACCTGGGTGGAAACTCCCAGATATGCTCAGAGTTAGTCCAAAATGACACAAAATACACTGAACCCACTGACATTGCCAACATTCTGGCAGACAGGTTCAGTGCAAATTTCTCCTCCCCCCCAAAAGGAGAAATAACTATCCCAGCAGAGTGTAGCCTCCCTAACATCTCAGATGCCAAGATGAGAGACGCCCTCTCTAAAGCTAAAAACACAGCATCAATGGGGCCGGATGGTGTCCCGGGCTGTGTGCTACATGAACTCCAAGAGGAACTAAACCCACACATAAGGCTGCTGTTTAATCTTAGCCTTACTACAGGATACATACCCAAAGAGTGGCGTACGGCAACAGTGGTCCCACTTCACAAAGGCGGTGCTTCTACGGTCCCTGGAAATTACCGCCCCATAAGCTTGACGAGCCTGGTCTGCAAAGCTATGGAGAGGATCATTATGGAACTCATAAACAAAGACATTGGGGACCTACAGACATTGTTTCCTACCCAATTTGGCTTTGTCAAGGGCAGATCCTGCCTTTTGAACTTGGTCGACTTTTTTGAAACAGTCACTAAGGCCATTGATGAGGGTAAGGCAGTTCACACAGCCTACCTTGACCTTGCAAAAGCCTTTGACACAATACCCCACTCGGGCATCATAGACAAAC
This sequence comes from Protopterus annectens, assembly GCF_019279795.1. Lineage (NCBI taxonomy): Eukaryota > Metazoa > Chordata > Ceratodontiformes > Protopteridae > Protopterus > Protopterus annectens. The sequence goes on from NC_056741.1 coordinate 413,755,483, forward strand.
TCACCAGCTTAAATGTAAACCCATATGTCACAAGATGGGTTGCAAACTGGCTCAAGGACAGAACCCACAGGGTCAGAGTTGCTGGAGCTATGTCAGACTCTAAGCCAGTCACAAGCAGTGTCCCACAGGGCTCAGTCCTGGGACCCCTCTTGTTCTGCATTTATTTTTCCGAGGTACAGGCAAACATAGGAGGATTGTGGCTGACAAAGTTCGCAGATGACTGCAAACTGGGCCATAATTGATACTCCAGCGGACACAAACATCCTTCAGAGAGGCCTCATAGAAATGGATAATTGGTGCCAGAGCCATGGCCTTAAGCTGAATGCCAAAAAATGTATAGTCATACCCTTTGGGAAAAACAAGGTACCGACAAATTACCACATAGGTGGTAATCCATTAAGTACGGAAGAGGTAATCAGGGACCTAGGGACCCAGGTTGACAGTAACCTCTCATTTGACACTCACATTGCCAAAGTGGTTAGGAAGACCTTCTATATTGCCCACCTTATCATGAAGGGTTTCACATCTAGATCAAGAGAGGTCATTGTGCCCCTGTACTCTTCTCTTATCAGGCCAATGATTGAGTACAATGCCCCATTTGGGATGTATCTCACCGACACCTGCAGCAGTTGGAAAGACCCCAAAAGTTCCTCACCAAGAGGATAAAGGGTCTTAAACATATGTCATATGCTGCCCGACTGAAAAAACTCCAGCTCTATTCAGTCGCATACTGCCTACTCAGAGGTGATCTGTGCCTGACGTACAAGGCCATGTCCAATCCGGAATTAATGGACATGCTCCACCTCAGAAAATCCAAATCCATCAGAGCCACAAGAACAAGAGACTTAAACCTCAACACAGAAATAAATAGGATGTGCTGGAGGGACAGATTCATAACCCAGAGGCTCCCTACACTCTGGAACAGAATCCCAGTCCATGTTAGGCAGAGCCCCTCACTGACTCTATTCAAGAGAAATCTCGACGAGTGGATGGGAGATCGTAGGTTTACCCCGGGGGTCATCTCTGTGTCACTACTAGACAGAGGCACAGTAAACTAAACCCTAAAAGGGCGTAGTATTCTCATCCTAAGGGGTGGTGAAAGCCACACACACTCTGGCTAGGCTTATAAATTCCCTAGGGCAGATAGCCTAGTATGAACCTATGAACCTATGTACCAACCTACTCCACTGCTGACATAATCATACTTTTTATCAGTGTACATCATGGTAATTTTAATGAAAAAGAAATTATCAACCTCAAGGGGATTTTAGCCCATTACATTGTTGAATGATATTCTTGTAAACAGAGCACTAACTAGGTGAGCTGCTACAGGAGTCATAATAAAGAGGTCAAAGAAACATATATCAGTGGAGTGTAACACAACAACAAAATGGAAGCAGTAGTCAAAAGACAGGCCTCAAGGGAACTCATTCCAAGACTTAATCACTGATTCTCTCCTAAGCGCAACATCTACTAGATGAGTTACTGCAGCAGTGTCACTGAAGAGGTTAAGGAAACATAGATCAAAGGAATAGTGCACAACAACAGAATGTAAGCAGTAATCAAAAGACAAGCCTCATGGGAACTGAACCCTGGACTTATTCAGTGATTCTTTCTTAAATGTTGAGCCATTGTAGGGCTCCCCCTGAAGGGCTCAGAGAAACACATATGAATGGATGTTGCACATGGACAGAATCGAGGCAGAAAAGTAAAATAAAGGATGCAATTGTGATGGGATTGGCCATATTAGATGCTGGAAATGGGCAAGTAGGACAGAGATGAAATAGAGATGCTAACAGAAGGTAGAACAGAATGTAAACAAATAATAAATGAGCAAGATGGAGGTGGGGTAGGAAAATAATCTTTTTTTTGTATTTGGGACAGGTGTCCATTTTTTAAGAGAATGGAAAGTTGCAGATCAGGCAGTCTCTAACTGGAATGGATTTTTTTTTCCTGGGACTATGGGATGGGGTTAAAATGAACCAGAATTGTTTGGAATAATTAGGTATTATTTGCCTAGCTGTATAAAGAATATTAACCAGGAGATGGAAGCAGACAGAACCTTCTGGATTTAATGAACTGATACAACTAATGGAGAACATAAGGGAAATTAAAGAAATTGTACGTAAAGACTGTATCCCAAAATGAATAAGAAGATGAGTGCCCTGGATGTACTTTTTAGAAAAATGATATAAGTTGTAAGAGTATACGTCCTAATTAGTCTTCTAATGGGCACCTTGATAGTCTTTAGCACTATCTAGGTGCATAACTGTTGACTGAGTAGTATTTTTTTACTCAGTTATAGCTCATGTTTTCAGAAAAGAAGTAATGGTAGCATTACTGGGAATACCCTTAATATTATTGCATTACCTAAATGTCGAGTTACATAATATCGAGAGCAGAACAGCCTAAGTTTGATAACATCTAACTGTTAAAATAACAACACTTGTAACAAAGAAATACATACTGCCCATGTCAGGCAGTACACAAACGTTTTGGCTGGAGGTCACGTTAGACTCATAACAGAAACTTATCCAGTTAAAAGCAACATTTAATGGAACAGCTGTAAATTTTTCATAATTTTTGAATGGAGATCGCAGTGCAGTGGGGATCGGGAAACTTACCCTTTTCCCCACTGTAGGGTGATCTCAGAGTTAGTATATATAATTTGCAGGGGGTGTGGGGGTGCATGGGGGCTTTCCCCCCTGCAAAAGTGTTTATAACAGTATAGTTTTGTGTTTAATTTTGCATTTAAGTGGAACAGCTGCTGTTATGAGTGCAGAGCTATCTCTATGTAGGATGTTCACATGCTGTCTGATATGTGCAGTACATATTTTGATGTTACAAGTTACGCTATTTTAAAACTTTGATGTTATTGTAGTTACACTGTTCTGGTCTCAATGTTTTGACAATCAACCTTTTGGTAATGCGACCTTATGAAGTAGATCCCATTACCCAGGGATGGGGTATATAGTCTCTTGCTGTCCTATTGAAGATTTGTTCTTATTGACTAGCTTCTGATCTGATAGGTAGAACATTTTTATTTTGCTGTGTTTGAGGTCTTTTTTGATTGCTTTGCTGGTATAATAGTTAAGGATGATATTTCTACTATTAATGCTGCATTAATTCTTTTAATTCGGGTTTATATTAGAACATCAAAGTTTCAAAACTTCGAATGTTCTAATATTGAACCCTATTCAGCGAAAGCTGAAAACATCAAACATACAGAACAGTGAATTTTTTCCTAGGGAAAAATGTTGCTGTTCCAAAACACATACACACAAGCACACCAAACAAACAGCAATCCACACACATGCACCTAAAATATTACACCTAACCCTACACTAAACTATACACACACAACTAACTGTCCACTTACCTTAACCGAAACCCTAACCTTAAGGTCCGTCACTATGTGTTAATTTGTTTTATCAAGCTTCTGACTTTTGGGGTTTTATTGACCTTCTGCATTCTATTTCTTTCATTGATCTTAATATGTCTATCTATCTCTATTAAGTCAAGCAACTCTTCTCTTAGCTCGGTTTCTTCTAGACTGAGGGCACATTTTTTGTTTCCCATTCCCTGTGGACATTCTATAGAAAGTTCTGCTACATCTTCAAGTGGCACATTCTCTTCAATTTCATCCTGTGCCATCCATTGCTCTGTCATATGAGAACTCACTAGCCTATCACTCCTCAACATTAACTGTGTCAGAGTTTCCAACAGTTTCCTGTTCCTTCCCTTGCTGTCCAGCTTCAATTGGATGTTTATACTGGTTTTCTGTGGAAGGATCCAAAATATCTTCATATGGCACCTGGCCAATTGCTTCCCATCCCACTGGTTTCCCTTTAATTTGGAGTTCCATTCCTCTGTCTTGTTGTGGTGCTTTCTGAATTAGATTTTCTACACTAAATCCTTCACATTGGAGGTACTTCATGACATCAGTTTCTATTCCTTTAACTTCTCCATTACTAATCTCCTTTTCTACTTTTCCTCTTTGTCTTCTTATTTTTTTGTATTGTAAAGTTTTTCATGTCTGGATTCCTTTGAATGTATTTCTCTTCAAATATCTTTGGTGCAGCTCTTTTTGCATTGATTAGTTTTGCTTTCTCCTTTACATAGATATTACACCATATTAAATCTCTTTTTCTTTACCGTGTCCATATTTCTTCTTCAGATGTCTCCTGATCTTTCTGTTTCTCCTTACTTTGGGGACAAGTTCCATTATGCTGTGATGCAACCTGTGTTAGACCTTCTACATCAAATCCTTCACTTTGTAGGCATTTCATAAGTTCAACTTTTATTTTTTTAACTTTGACTAATTCTTTACTAATCTTCGTTTCTACATTCCCTCTTTGTGATATTATTTTCTTTAATGTGAAATTTTCCATACCTGGATACCTTTGGCTGTATTTCTCTTCAAATATCTTTGGGGCTGCCTTCTTTATGTTGATTAATTTGGCTTTCGCTTTTGCATAAATATTGCACCACATCAAATCTCTCTTTCTTTTCATAGGTTCATAGGTTCATAGGTTCATACTAGGCTATCTGCCCTAGGGCATTTATAAGCCTAGCCAGAGTGTGTGTGGCTTTCACCACCCCTTAGGATGAGAATACTATACCCATTAGTTTGCTGTGCCTCTGTCCAGCAGTGATACAGAGATGATTCCCAGGGTAAACCTACGATCTCCCATCCACTCGTCAAGATTTCTCTTGAGCAGAGTCAGTGAGGGGCTCTGCCTCACATGGACTGGGATTCTGTTCCATAGTGTAGGGAGTCTCTGGGTGATGAATCTGTCCCTCCAGCACGTCCTATTTATATCCGTGTTGAGGTTTAAGTCTCTTGCTCTCGTGGCTCTGGTGGATTTGGATTTTTGAGGTGGAGCATGTCCATTAATTCGGGTTGGACATGGCCTTGTATGTCAGGCACAGATCACCTCTGAGCAGACGGTATGCGACTGAATAGAGCTGGAGTTTCTTCAGTCGGGCATCGTATGACATATGTTTGAGCCCCTTTATCCTTTTGGTGAGGAACTTTTGGGGTCTTTCCAACTGCTGCAGATGTCGGGTAAGGTACATTCCGATGGGGCGTTGTACTCAATCATTGGTCTGATAAGTGAAGAGTACAGGGTACAATGACCTCTCCTGATCTGGATGTGAATCCCTTCATGATCAGGTGGGCAATGTAGAAGGTCTTCCTAACCACTTTGGCAATGTGAGTGTCAAAAGAGAGGTTACTGTCAACTTGGGTCCCCAGGTCCCTGATAACTTCTTCCAGTGTTTAATGGATTACCACCTATGTGGTAATTAGGGGTTACCTTGTTTTTCCCAAGGGGTATGACTATACATTTTTTGGCATTTAGCTTAAGGCCATGGCTCTGGCACCAGTTATCCATTTCTATGAGACCTCTCTGGAGGATGTCTGTGTCTGATGGAGTGTCAATTATGGTGCCCAGTTTGCAGTCATCTGCAAATTTTGTCAGCCACAATCCCCCTATGTTTGCCTGCACTTCAGAAAAATAAATGCTGAACAAGAGGGGGCCCAGGACTGAGCCCTGTGGGACACCGCTCATGACCGACTTAGAGTCTGACATGGCACCAGCAACTCTAACCCTGTGTGTTCTGTCCTTGAGCCAGTTTGCAACCCATCTTGTGACATATGGGTTTACATCTAAGCTGGTGAGCTTTTCTATGATGCCCGAGTGGGGTTTTGTGTCGAACGCTTTTGCTAGGTCAAGGTAGGCTGTGTGAACTGCCTTACCCTCATCAATGGCCTTAGTGACTGTTTCAAAAAAGTCAACCAAGTTCAAGAGGCAGGATCTGCCCTTGACAAAGCCAAATTGGGTAGGATCCAGCGTCTGTAGGTCCCCAATGTCTTTATTTATGAGTTCCATTATGATCCTCTCCATAGCTTTGCAGACAAGGCTCGTCAAGCTTATGGGGCGGTAATTTCCAGGGTCCGTAGAAGCACCGCCTTTGTGGAGTGAGACCACAGTTGCCGTACGCCATTCTTTGGGTACGTATCCTGTAGTAAGGCTAAGATTAAACAGCAGCCTTATGTGTGGGTTTAGTTCCTCATTGAGTTCGTGTAGCACACAGCCGGGGACACCGTCCGGTCCCATTGATGCTGTGTTTTTTGCTTTAGAGAGAGCAGCTCTCACCTGGGCATCTGAGATGTTTGGGAGGCTAGACTCTGGTGGGATAGATATTTCTCCTTTGGGGGGGGAGGGGGGGGAGAAATTTGCACTGAACCTGTCTGCCAGTATGTTGGCAATGTCTGTGGGTTCAGTGATTTTTTTATCATTTTGGACTAATTCTGAGCATATCTGGAAGTTTCCACCCAGGTTTCTAACATAGCTAAAGAAGGCCTTATGATTGTCTTTTGTGTCATTAGCGATTTTTCTCTCAAAGTTGGCCTTTGATGATTTTATGAGTGATCGTAGTTTTTTGCTAGTATTGATCAGAGATGCCTTCCCTTTTAGGGATTTTGCTCTGTCATGTAGTAGCTTTCTCCTCTTGTTGTAGAGTTTGTTTATGGCTGGGGTCCACCAGACCGGCCTGCCTTTGGTGGAAAGGGTCTTGATTTTATTAGGGATTGCTTGATCCATACATTCCTGGAGGTGCTCGTAGAAGGCATTTGTAAGGGTTTCAGCAGCGTGGGTTGTGGTTTCCACTGGCTCGGGGGCCTTGAAGGATACCACTCCAGTCTTAAGAAGTGTGAAGTTTGCTTTTGAGAAGTTCTTCACTGTGGTCTTTTTTGCTGGGGGTGGGGGCGGGATGTGGATCTCCAGTGAGATTAATTTATAGTCTGATCTCACCAATGAGGGATATCCATGTCCATATTTCCTTTTTATGCTTTTCACAAATATCTAGATTTTGTTGTTTACATTGTTTTACTTCTTGAGATGCTTCATTTTCTAAACAGATCAATGTTTCTTGCTCTATATATTGTTTTTCAAAAATTTGTTGTATTAATGACCCCAAATTTTTATTTGAAGCTTCTAACAGTTTTTCTTGCAGAACTATTTCCTCTAACTTATCTCTTAATCTTTTTGTATATGTTGTGTCTGAAAATTCTGGGTTTTTTGTATAATAGTAGCAATACATAATTTCTTTCTTATCCTCAATAAGTCCACTCTATCGTATTTATGACTCTTCTTTGGCCTATCAGTTTTTGTGATTTCTGTGGACTGCTACTTCCTTCTACAACAGGGGTAGGGGGGCATCCTCCTCCTGGGCCTGGCATGGCCCCATTGTAGGAATGTTTCTGTATTTTATGGATTCCACATTGTCATTTTTTCCAGTCCTGGCACCAGTGCACCTACCAGGATCGGGCACTTTTTTATCCTGTGCCTTGTGCACCCAGCTATCTTTTTTAGCTTTTGACCTACTTCTGTCCATGATATATGCTATATAAATACAGTCTATATATCAGTGTTGTTTTGGTGAGATTTTGTGAAAAACAGGGTCCACCTCATGAAGGTACTCACCAAGACTTGAGGATGAATTCAGTTTCATCACTACTACTCTCCTGTGCTTGCTCTCCATTCGAACCATTGGTATGAATTTTCTGATGGGTATGAAGTATGAAACTCAAATGCCTGTCATTACTTTATGGTTTCCAGCCTCAAGGATTTGCCAATCATTTGCCAGGCAACCAAAAATTTATGAGGAATAGACCAAAAAATATGAGTCAAAAAGCTGGACATTCTGTAAAAATCTGGAGAGTTGAGAGGTATGTTAAGGAATATTTTAGAAGACTAAAATTAATACTAAAAACAGCATTGACATCCAGGTACAAAGTCCAAACTATAAACCAATTTTTCTCTTCCTGTCCTACCTTACAGCTTTGGAGTGATTGACTGGCTCCAAAAACTGTTTTATAGGTTAGACAGGAAAACAAGAAGGATGCTTCATGCTCATCAAATGATTTATAAAAATCAGTGTATACCAAGACTATATATTCCCTTTCTGAAGGAGGTTTGGGCCTCTGAAAAATTGATTACATGTATAGATCTGCAATCATGGGACTGCATACATACCTGCTGACCTCACAAGTCCCAAACAAAGTGAAAGTTTTGAAACATGAGGAGAATAAGTCTAAGATGTCTTCCCTGCTTAGTTTAGCAGAATTATATCAGTGTTAAGCAGGAATGGAAATTAACCCAGAATTTGAAAAAAATTAGACAGCAACTGAATGTACCAAAAATGAAAGGAAGACCATAAGATAAAGGATCACATGAGAAGGCAAGAAATGTGGAAAATGCATAAATAAAGATGCAAGTATATAAAACTCTTGGAAGAGAACATTATATTGATCAGGACTGAACACAGGAATGGTTAATGAGAGGTGGATTTAAACCAAAAGACAAAAGGTTAGTATTGCCGGCCCAAGATAGAGGACTACATACACTTTGGTTTACAAAGTCCATTGAACTTGTGCGAGAAACAGAGAAATGTAGGTTTCGTAAAAAAAAATTGGAAACACTTGTACATCTTGTTGCTGGTTGTGATATACTAATAGCAGAAGGGCTGTATACTGAAAGGCATAATAATGTGGTAAGATTGTTGCATTGGGGATTGTGCAATCATTATAATACTGAAACATCTAAAAAACACTGGAAACATAAGCCGCAAAGCATTATAGAAAATGGTGAAGTTTATATCACATAGGAACACCCATTACCAACAGTTCAAAAAAATCGATGCGAGAAAACCAGATATAGCAGTCCAAGAAAAGAAGACAAAAGTAGCAACAGTCATTGAAATTGCTACACCCAGTGACTGCAGAGTCTTATGTACAGAGAGTTATAAAATACCATAATTTGCAGGTAGAAATGAGGGCAGTGTAGAAGAAGGATATCCAGACAGTTCCAACAGTAGTAGCAGCAATGGGTCTTATAGAAAAGAATTTACAATCGTAGTTAGATATGTTACTGATATGTGTAACTCTGTACGAACTGCAGAAGGAGTCATTACTGGGCACATTGTGGGTGCTACAAAGAGCACTTCTAGCTAAAATCAAATATTGAAACAATACTAATTTCATGAACTTTAATCATATTTTGACTTAAGAATGAGGCCCATTCCCATCATGGTATTAGAAAACCAAAAGACATGGCAAAATTAAAAAAGGCAGAAACCCTGGCATAGGAACACAAGGCAACAGATTGTGGGCCATTACCCAAACCACCCATTATGTTTTCAGCCTTGCTTAAAGCCAGTATCACCTCCACTGAGTCTCATAGTGTAGAGCTCCAAGTTAGGACAGAGCTGCACAGGCAGCTGCAACTTGAAGATCATTCTCATCTATACTTTATTTTAATTAAATAGATGAAGCTACTAGGGTTTTAGAAACCATACAAAAATCTGAAGGAAGGAAGGAAGGAAGCATGCTATTTTTGCCTGAATGATTTAACTTGCAGAGGCATGATATGACAGCATTTTTGTGTATGAAACTGCTGCCTGTGAAAACGCCTATAATAAAACCTACCATCATCACACAGGTTTGAGAGCATCCCAGCAGAAAAAAACACCTTTCTCACTGCTATGAGGACCCTGGTAATGGACATGAATCATATGACCATATATCCTTCATCAAATCACTTCTTAACAAACTCAAACCCTGTTTCCCATCAGCCGACAAACTCCCTCCATTATTTCTCAAATATGCAGCCAAATCCATAGCATACACTGTATCTATACCAATCAATAGATCCATCCAAGAAAATACAGTACCAGATGTCTGGAAAAAAATTCTTCATAATACCCCTCCACAAGGGAGGAAATTGTACAGAACCCTCATATTACAGGTCTACTGCCATATTATCCCTCTTATCCAAGATAATGGAAAAATGTATACATAGACAAATACTAAACCACCTCTTACAAGCAAACCTAATTACACCCACACAGCACAGTTTCAAACCCTCGCACAGTACTACCACTGCCCTCCTATCTTTCACACACAACATTGCTCAAGCCAGAGATAATAGTAAACTCACATCAGCTCTATTCCTTGACCTATCCAAAGCATTTGATACCGTTTCCCATCACACCCTCCTAAACAAACTTTCCTACCTACAACTGTCTGTCTCTACTACCTCCTGGCTTAATAGCTACCTCTCAAACAGATATCAGTCCGCCAGATGGCAAACATCCTTCTCTCCTTTTCATCTTGTTAAGACCGGGGCTTCCCAGTGTTCTATCCTGGGCCCCTACTTTTTAATATATTTACAAATAACCTCCATGTCTCCTGCCCCCACTCTACCGTAATACAATACACAGACAATTCCACAATTATTAACACGACTGACAATATACAAAATCTCCACACTGTCACTCAACAATCTCTGCACCTAGTTGAACAATGGCTAACTGAAAACCCCCAAAAGACCAAGCTTCTCCCTTTTCTTTCAAAAAAACTCAATCCAGCTAAAAACAACGTCACCATCTCATCCTTAGATAATACAATTATCACTGCCGACTCAAACACCAAATTGCTTGGTATTATTATAGACGACCAATTAAACTTCGACCTACATATCTTAAACTGTATCAAAACATCCAATCAAAAACTAGGTCTTCTACACTGCAACAACAAATATACACCTAACAAATCTAGACCTATACTGGTTCAAACATTTATTCTACCATCCCTGCTGTATGCTGCTTCCATACTTACTAACCTCCAAAATAATCTCTTAACCAAACTAGAAACCACCTATAACAAGATAGCAAGATTCACAGCCAGTAATAGCTACAAATCCCATCACTGTATATCCCTGAAAAGCTTAAGATGGCCTGAGCTCCCCCACGTGCTTCAAATATCACAACTACAAATTACACAGCATCCTAAATAGCCCCAACTCCTGCCATGCCCTTACATCCATAATTACACTGAACACACCCAATCGTGACCTCAGAAGCACACAATAAAACCTTCTTCAGGTGATCAGGCCAAACAAAAATATTGGAAAAATACTTTACAGTCATTCAATTGTATACTCATGGAACAAACTTCCATTGTCCCTTCGCTCCTCTACCAAAAGTGGCAAATTCAAAAGCAACTAAAAATTAATTTCCAACATGCATGGATATGTACTTGTCAGAAATTACCTAATGAATTTTTCTTCTCTTAATTAACATATCTGCTTGGTATCTACCTAAACTGTCTACATATATTACTCTCTCTGCAGTTAGCACCTATGCTATTAAATGCATCTTTGTTGTACTATGCTATAATGTTACGCTGAATTTTTTTTATTCTAGGCATTGCTACATTCTGTGTAAATAACTTAATGCTAACCAAATTTCTCAAACATATTATCGCATTCTCAGAATACTGTACTTTTGCTTTGTATATATTCGTATTGTATATTTCTCTCTGTTTTTTGTACTAAGTATCTTACAACTTGAATTGTTAGGTTTTTCTTATTTTTTAATTACTTTCCTGGAGCTTTTCTCCTTGGGTCTCTGCTGGAAAAGGGCTCTCTGGGCCCATTCAGACTAACCCGGTTAACAAATGTAAAAATAAATAAATAAATAAAATATGACTTGACAGCTGATTTTTATTTCCTGAGCAAATCTCCATATGGGTACAAGGGTTTTCTTCTTTTGTGGGTGGAACAATTCTTGTATTTTATTAACTCGGTACTCAGGAAGACTTACATTTTGCTTATTCTTCATGTACAACCTACCATAGGTCTCTTACCACTACTCATATAGGTAGAAATGACTTCAGATAGCATTAGGTAGGACTAATTGCTGCATAAAGCTCCATCATTTTTTGTTTTTGTTTTTGTTTTTTTACACACTGTACGTCACTCTTGTTTTGACTTTACTTCACAACAGGCAGCCTTACACCCCTACATACAGTTCATTCAATGTTTTTTGCAGCAAAGGCTTTCCCAAAATACCTTTCTTATCAGTGCACTCCAGTGCTAGACTTATTTTCAGCAAACAAGATTAGTTTAAAATCAATTGTTGATATATTCAGAGCATTCTCATTACACAGTTCACTTCAGTTAGAATGTAACTCCACATTCTTTCCTTCAGCACAGTAAGTAACATAAATTTATCAGTATGCTTTGCCCTGTCATATTTAAATAATAATTTAGAGCATTTCTACAATTTTATTAAGCAACATGGTAGCACAAATCAACGTTTCTTACAACCCTCCATATGGTTTTATAATGTACAGAGTTGTTTAATATTGCTGACTCCCATACCCATGAAAAAAATTTTAAATACAGTTCAACAAATTTCTTTTTTGGATGGGTAACAGTAGCATGAATCACATTTTCACTTTCTTGACAACAGCTCATCAATTTCATAAAAAAATCAAGACTGCAAAATTTCTTCAGGTGCACTTTTGGCAAATGCCTATACAAGCACTTTTCTTGACTTAGTTTACAAGTGTCTGAGGGTTTTATTAAAGTTACATTCCTTTGAGGTATGCACCTCATCATTGCCTCCATGTACAGCCTTCCGTGTCTCACAGAAGCACAATTGTTCACTAGTGCCTCTACCCAGCAACACTTGTGATGCAGTTTCTCTCTTTCTCACCTATATTCCAAAACACATTACACAACTTAAACTCATTTTTTATATATTTATAATAGCTTTAAGATCCATTTTAGTCCACTGCAGCTATCATGTGCAAAATAGTACTGAAAGATTTTGCTTCAGACAAGTGGAAATGTTCAAGCTGAGGCAAGAAATACGTGTTTTTTAAAAACATGTAAATTACGAATTGAAATAGAAAAGCAGAAAAGCATCAGCAGCATAAATGATCATTAGACGTTACCAAAATAAATGTAGTAATAAAGTTCAGTCCAAAAAATATATCCAGATGGTGAACATATCATTCTTGTTTCTGTAACAAACAAGATTAGGACAGTGCCTTTACTAAAGTTAATTCATTAATATCTCTGAACTACAGAACATTACACATCTGTCAACCTTAGATTTCAGAGCATTTCCTGAAAAAGCAAGCTAAAAAGCGTAAGGCATGCAAATTTAAATATCCTGTGAAGAGTAAATATTGCTGCTAGGAAGATACACACAGCAATTAAAAACTTGCTTTACAATGGTAACAGTCTGTGCATTTATAAACTTTACATAATGCTTTGGCCAACAATTAAATGATACCCTATTGGAGAAAGAACAATATCCAATGTGACATTAATGGATGAGGAAAAATCCATAGAAGTCTGTGGATTCACTGTTGCATAATAAATCACCATGAAGCACAGACACAAAAAAATAAATAAAATCAAATGAGCGCCATCTTACTTACATTCACTAAACATGAGTAGAATGCTGCTGATAGTGGCAGTGGAAAAAAATAACACAGAAATAAAACTGATCTAATGAAAGTAACTAGTAGTTTTCTCTTTCCACTCACAGCTGTTAAAAGCCACACATGGGAATAATATACGAAAACTAAATAAGAAAAAAAAAAATGAAACTAACAAAACTAAATGTAGTACTAGCAGCGTTACAAGGACCTGTCTTTTACTTTCTGCTTACTATTTGCAGTTACTGAGAATGGGAAAAACCACTAATGCAAGTAACTGCAGTAGTAGTTACTAGGATGTATGTGTGTGTGTGTGTGTGTGTGTGTGTGTGTGTGTGTGTGTGTGTGTGTGTGTGAGAGCGGGAGAAAAAGAGTGTACATGTGAGGTATAATACTTTGCTCTATATTTCTCTGATATTACTCTGCTATAGTGTATGTATTTCTTCATTCATTTTATAACATTATGACATCTGAGATGTACAGTCAAGAAAGTGGCTGTAATTGATGGGCACATTTCTGTGTTTGTGTACATATACGTGTGTGTGAGTCTGTCTGTGCCTCGGCAATTATACACACACTCACACATGCACACGCATGTGTGTGTGTGTGTGTGTGTGTGTGTGTGTGTGTGTGTGTGTGTGTGTGTGTGTGTGTGTGTGTGTGTGTCCATGCGCATGTATGTTGGATATCATATATTACTCTATTAGTATTATTACTATTGTATTGTTATTTCTTTGTGTGTGTGTGTGTGTGTGTGTGTGTGTGTGTGTGTGTGTGTGTGTGTGTGTGTGTGTGTGTGTGTGATGCTTACATAACTTACATTTTGGATGTCAAATACTTCCACCAACAACAACATAGTGGGCATTACAGGGGGAATAATGGACTTTCCAAGGGTCGGGAAGCCTTTTTTTTTTTTATTACTACGTGACTTCTGCCTTGTGGTAGTTCAGAGCAAAGTAACTTTAGACAGTTATGGTTAAAATAATGATCGTACTTCTCTCAACCATGTGAAAGCCACTCATTTTGCCAACTCAGAAAAGCAGTCATTTATTATTAACAGTTGCTTTGATCAAATAACATATGGGAAAGGGATGTGTTTCTAGGACTGATTACCCTTATATGGTGGCTTTATGACTCTGGAGTTAGCATATATAAGTTAGGTGGCAGGGGTAGGAGTCTTTTTTCTCCATGTAAATGCATTTTTTATTTGTTTTATTTAATTGTTTTTGGCTGTTTTTATTTTTATTTTTTGGGGGGGGTCAATCAGATATACAAGGCTGTTTTCTTTACATAGATGATTGGATTCTCTTGAATGTTTTAGCATTCTGTGTTACTTATTTGAGTTTGTGTCACTATTTTGAGTATTTAAGATCTGCTGATATATAATGTGTGTGTGTGTGTGTGTGTGTGTGTGTGTGTGTGTGTGTGTGTGTGTGTGTGTGTGTGTGTGTGTGTGTGTGTCTTTGCTTATGGATACAGTCTTGAAATTCACCAAAAGTATTCTGTTGATTGTTGGAGATTGTGAAAGGAGAAAGATCACATGTTTGCTGTTAAGGTAAGTCTGGGTTTATATTTTTAATGTCAAAAGTTTTGGATATTCTGAAAATTTCAACATTAGGAGTGAAAATGCATGTGGAAATATTTGTGGGATAGGATTAGAGTAAGAACTTGGGAAATTAATAGACTTAGTGGTGTGTATATTTTTGTGTATGACATCTGACTATTTTGTGTAGTGGCAGAATTATCAGAAGGATTTGTCCTAGTGCATGATGCAGGGCTTGGGTTAAGGGCAGGGTTAGAGTTAATACACCTTAGTAAGATGGTGCAGGGGGGTGATGTGCACGTTGACATATCAACACAGACTCGTGTGTGTGTGTGTGTGTGTGTGTGTGTGTGTGTGTGTGTGTGTGTGTGTGTGTGTGTGTGTGTGTGTGTGTGTGTGTGTGTGTGTGTGTGTGTGTGTGTGTGTGTGTGTGTGTTAGCAACTGTAGCTGAAGATTTTTGATAATTTCTAGAAGGTATGTAAAGAAGTATAGGAAAGGTAGCGAAAGATCTATTATGTAGAAATCTAATAGGTTTTTGCTTTCAAACTGACAAATGAAATCATGCATACTAAATAAAAAAAATTAAAAAAGCTTCCATTACTTAAGGCACTCTGCATGAATTATCATTTTATACTTGAAGCAAAGCAAAAAAACAAAAAAAGTTTAGTTCCAGTTATCACTTTCTTGTTAACAATTAAGAAGTATTACTTTTTGTTACTGAAATCTCCTGGAATAACAATTTTTGTTTTATAAAGAGTAAAACAGAGCACAGGGGAACATAACATTATTGCACAGCACAAATATTTTTCAAGATTTTGAATAGAAAAATGTAACTATAATGAAAGGAGACATACACACACAATGCACACTTGCATAGTGGGCCAAGTCAAATGAGTCCTTCAGAGTTTGTCAAAAAGAATGAAGGAAGGGCAGTAAAGAGATAGGAGTCAAATGGAATACAAAGAGTCTAAGCGAAAGCTTAGTTATGTTAATGATTTAATCTCAGTACACAGAAATAGCAAACTTTTCAACTAACGTTTAACAGTCTGTTTGGATGTAGCTCGAGAGGAGAAAGAGCTATCAGAGAGCGAAAAAAAAGATAAAATGCACTTGTCTCTGAAAGGCAATCCATCCGTGAAGCCTATGTGTTGACTTTGTTACTTCAAATACCCACCGTATATGGAAGGCATACAGATCATTCAGTTTGTTATTAAAACATGAATTAGACTGGCAAGTGATATTAGATGCTCATTTTGATTTAACTATAAATAATAGGTTCATTCTTGTACATTATTTGAAGTGCTTTAATTTATTACATCATTAGTGTTACAATACTTGGTTTAATGATGTATTTTTGGATGTGAAACCAAAGAAAGGTACAGATACGAGATGTTTTTCTTGTTGTTTTAATGGTATTTTAATAGTTTTGTTTTGAAAAATCATTGCTGCAGAATTTACTCTGAACAAAAGTATTTTATTCACTTCAACCTTTCATGTATTGAAATTATTGTTATATTGTGGCTGTCTGCATGAAGCTCTGTAGGTGATAACCACATCTAAGGTCTAGTCTGAAGGATATATTACCATTAATATAGTGTATTACATTATCATTTCTGTGTATTAAGTTTCTCTTGCTGGAAATAGTTTTGTTGCTCATCAGCATGTTAAAACAAACTCTCAGTTCACTGGACTTTTGATTAAGAAAGGTTGCTACTGGTAAGGACTCTGGTGTTGCTCGTATTACTTTTTATTTTATGCTATCTTCTTTTTATACTATCTTCTTTTTATTTAGTTAGCTCTTTCTTAGTTTTGCCTCTTATGTGTAAAAGTATTTTTTGTAGGGGATTGGTATACTGATTTACTAACTGTCTACATGTAGCTTGGATTGGAATTTTTTTCAGTTTACCTATCCTTGAAACATATTTGTATACTCTTTTTGCAGCTTGTCTGACTCAGACTTTTGCACTTGCTCATTAATTAAAAATGTAATATAATTAGCTCTGTTTTTTTTCTGCAGGAAAATGCTCAAAGGCTATTCCTTTTTTACATGATATAAAATTCAGTCTGGAATTTGGTGATTTTAATTGAAACTGATTTTAAATATTCTTTTGACTGACAAAGACTGATTGCTATTGTGTGGAAAGAGCTTTAAATGGGTTTTGGGGTGTGGCTGAAGAAAATTGTCACTCTGTAATGTTTACTGCAGCTCCGGAATCAACAAGAAATGAAACTGGAGCACTTTGTATTGAAAATGCCATTTTAGGTTGACGTTTCTCTAGTAAACTAATAACAGTTCATATAAAATTATCCACAGTAGACACATTCATAATTTGATCTTGTAGTTCTTTGTCACTGGTGACTTGAATGATTTTTTTTTCTTATGGGAATGATTCACATTTATCTATTACTGATCTGAATAGTTTTATATAAGTTTAATCTACAACTCTTAGCAAAATGATTAAACTTTCTGCATGAATGATACTCTCCTCTTTTTACTTGTCAGGTATCCTTATGAGGAACACTACAATCATAATTCCTACATATTTGTTCATTGACTTTTGTAGCATTCTTGTTTAGGCTCTTGTGCATTTCTGATTAGTACCTTTGGCCTGTTCCTCAGGCATTTTTAGCATTCTATTACAGTCTAATAATTCTTTCAAGACAGGACTGGAGTCTTTGAGTGCTTTTCTTTTTAGATTTGCAGAGAACGAGCTTTGCATTGTATGTGCTTTGCTTTCACTATTATTATCGGTACTCGTATAGTATTGCAAACATATTTATAACCTCCTTTAATTCATAATGTGTCTGCGAAATGACTTTATCTGTAAGTAAAACAGGAATGTGTAAAGTCCTAATTACTGTTATTTCACATTGGTGAACTAAGAAACGCAGGCAGGATGTTACCAGCCAATTGCAAGCAGACATCTTTCATCAATTGCGCATTGTAACACACACAGCCTACAACCATGTTGGGTCCTAAAATGAGCAATAAAGCCATACACCTGCAATCTGGTATGTCTTTTTTATGCAGGCAGGACTTCACTTTAGCCAAAGAAATAACTTCTTCTTCTGGCTTTTCGTGGTTAGGGGTCGCCACAGCAGATCATCTGTTCACTCATGATTGGCAGTGAAGTTTTACAGTGTCGAGTTGCCAGCCCAGCACCCAACCTTCCACAGAAGGCACACACTCACACCTAGGGCTAATTTAGAGTGTCCAATCTACCTACTGCATGTCTTTGGGATGGGGGAGGAAACCAGAACACCTGGAGAAAACCCACATGGCCACAGGAAGGAAATGCAGACTCCGCACAGAAGACACCCCAGCCAAGAATTGAACCGGAGAACCTCTTGCTGTGAGGGAGCAATGCTAACCACTGCACCACCATGGCCGCCCGTAGCCAAAGAAATAACTGTAGACAAATAACTGATTAAATGTTT
Source organism: Protopterus annectens (assembly GCF_019279795.1). Lineage (NCBI taxonomy): Eukaryota > Metazoa > Chordata > Ceratodontiformes > Protopteridae > Protopterus > Protopterus annectens. The sequence goes on from NC_056741.1 coordinate 413,773,765, forward strand.
CACATACGTACTGTCTTACCTGTCTTACAGAGTTTCTTAAAGAAAAACATTTAATACATGTTTTTGGAGCTGATTCATATAGTTAGTGTGATAATTTGGTCTTACTTTGTGCACTTCCAGTTAACATGGCTAACAAGTGATGTGTTATTCAAAGGTAGATTATATTGCTGATCTAAATCTTGTAGGAACACTGCCTGAAGTACAACCCTACACATCCCCTTTTACACACACAGAAAGGTTTAGAATAACTGAAACTCACATCGCGGGCAACAGCAGTTTCATAGACATGGCTGACAAGCGATGTCAAATTCAAAAGCAGCATTTTCTGTTTATCAAACTGTTGTATGAACAGTGCCTGAAGTAGATCCACAGACACATGGTTTATACACACACACACACACACACACACACACACACACACACACACACACACACACACACACACACACAAAGGTTTGTAACTTTAACTCACATGCTGGCGAGCACCACTTTCCCAAATAGTATGTAGTAGTTTACACATCGCTGTTCATTACAACAGAAGTTACTATTGTCATAACACTGCAAATTAGGGCTGTCACATTACTCTGCGAAAATATTCCAACAGACACTATGAGACTAGACATGATAACTGAACCGTGTGTCTGTCATGCACACAAAACAGGAACACTATTTCTTAAATTGTCCCTGTTCCTAACAATAATGTAAAGTTTTTGGCCAATACTAAGAACTATGATCAGCAGTTTGTTGTTTCAGGCAATCATTTGTCTTCAGGTATACACATTTCTCAACTGCGAACGTCTGGTTGCTATAATATGTAAGTACCTTATTATCTATAAAAGTACCATTTCTAGCCACTCACAGCCTTGAGTGGCACATGTCTAGGATTTCTTTAGTCTGCTGCACTTCTTTTCCTGAACTTAAAAGTATCAGATTGAATAATTTTTTGATTTAATATAACTGGTCAGTCTGTTATAGTTTCAGTTTGTTTTGACATTAGAGCATTTATCTGTGTCAACTAATAGAGTGGCATATATGTTGCAAACATTTTTATATGCAATATGTAAAAATATTGCTTTAAATATAATATCTCAGTTACATATGTGGCAGTCACGCAGCTCTCAAAGTTTTACACTCCTTTCTGCTATTTTGTACCAAGCACAGTTTGCTCATTTTAAGATCATTTGGGGTAGGGCTAAATGACTGGTACATTTTTTATATTATTATTGTTTTAAAAACTTTCTAAACTTTACATTACATACTTCTTTGGGACACATTGCTGAATTTATTCAGTTAACTGTTTTTTTGCCATGCTTGAATGATACGGTATTACAGAAAAAACTTGCATATTTTACTAACCAGTAGACTGCAGCTGTTCTTTTGGGTGACACAGTGGTGCAGCGGTTAGCATTGTCACCTTACAGCAAGAAGTTCTCCAGTTCAATTCTCAGCTGGGGAGCCTCCTGTGTGGAGTCTGCATGTTCTCCTTGCGTCTGTGTGAGTTTGCTCCAGGTGCTATGGTTTCATCCCACATTCCCAATACATGCTGCAGGCGGCTTGGACATTTCTAAATTGGCCCTAGGTGTGTGTGTGTGTGTGTGTGTGTGTGTGTGTGTGTGTGTGTGTGTGTGTGTGTGTGCCTTCTGAGGAAGGTTGGCTACCAGAATGGCAACTCAGCACCAAAAACTCTACTGCCACTCATTCTGCAACTGATAATCTGCTGTGGCAAACCCTAATGGGAGCAGCCAAAAGGAGAAGAAAGAGGCTGCAGCTGTTACTTTGTATTATGTTTTGTCTAGATAGTCTCACTTGCTTTAGTGTGCGTACTTTGTGTATAATAAACTTCTTTGATATGTGTAATTGAATATTTGTTAACATGATTAACAGCTTTTGAGGTCTTCAATTTCATGAAGGCACTATTTTATGGAAATGCAGCTGGTCTTTGATGGTTTTCTTTCATTACCATGTCCACGGGGGTGATATGGCAACTTCAAACTGGATGCAGATGACTACCACAACTCTCACTGTCTGAATTCATACTAGAATTCTTATGAAGAACACAGGGTAGCATTCACAAATATAATACACAATGTACAGAAATCCTGTGCCAAATGCAAACTATAAATATATATCTTTAGTACCTCATGGAATAGTACACAGATGTGCAGTAGTGCCTAGTACATATCTACAAATAAGACAAGTGTCCCAAGGATGACATAGTTCACAATTTACAAGGTGTGTCAACTATGTAGCAACATGAGGGCTATAGCCAACCAAGAACAAAACAATATATAGTCATAACCACAGAGAAATATGACAAACATGGGTTGTAATCATTTCAGAACAGAAAATATGATTGTGGCTAATGTGGCTATATGCACTGACAACTTACTGGTATGTTCATGGGCTCTGCAGTGCATCTCTTCATATCTACTGTGTACTGAACTGTTCAAGCAGGAGCAGGCTGACCTTTTTCAAATGGATGTACAAAAACTGTACATCATGTGTGAATTGTACAGAAAGATAGATGCACACAATACTATGGGACAGGCTGATACCTCTGCAGACATGATACATAATGGCTGTGGCAATCCTGTAGTAATTAGTGAAAAAGATTAACCCCGGGATTCATGAACGCCAGCAGGCAGACGATAGCGAGCGCATAACGCCAAATATGGCCTCTGGCGTAGGTATGCTAAACACCCCATGTGCGGTGTTGCACCATGCAAATGAAGGCATATAGCGATCCACGAAGTGGCGCAGGCGTAGCATAAGGCCACGGCAATGTAAACCAAAAAAAAACGGTTTACATTTTCCCAAACATAACATAGGAGTAACGGAAGGCTGTCAGCGTCAGGTATCACACTGTTGCCATATGCCAATGGCGAAATACACAGAGAATGTCAAAAGAAAACATGCACAACATGTAAATAATAACATAAATGGTATGTCCACAGAAACTCACAGCAGAACCCCAGGACATGTCTGCAGAAGGTGCTAAACAATGAAATAATATGACAATGTCATAAAACAGCAGTGTAATACACATCAGCTTCACAGCCACAATACACCATGGTATGCATGGAAAGCCACATCCACGGTGCAAGGGTTGCCAAGGAGTCGAGGCAGTGTTCGGCGCGGTAACTATGAATTAGTAGTCAATGCCATGCAAATGAGGCAGATAATACTGAATCGCAAAACCCCCGCCGTAAGGCTGTACCAAATGGCGCAGCGGTAATACACCAAGGAGTGGCTCAGAGGGAATACATGTCACCTGCAGAGGGGTGTGCCACTGTAGGAGGAAACACATTGGAGCTCAGCAAACCTGGGCTGTACATTGCACATCACAGCTGCAGGACCGGCGTGTGGGGAAATAGTTGAGCTGAGAGCACACAATGCGCGCAGAGGTGCATGTGCACGAGGATGACTACGTTCCCTTAACCCAGTAATGTGACGCTCGCCCCGCAAATAACATCGGATACAGGAAGGTGATGTTGAGAATATGAGGAAATGCGGAAGCAGTGTAATTGGAGTAGTAATGAGCAATCAGCAGTAATCAACCCACGAAGGCCAATCGGTGGCAGCTGACAACTCTGCATGCAGAAACCTGCAAAACGGGATAGGGGAGGCATATGAATGCAAAGAAAGTAGGGGAGGTAGCAGATTGCAAAGAGTGAAGACCTGACACAGCAGAGCCAAGTAGACAGGCAGCATAACGGCGGTGGCACACAAAACGCACGATATGCCATGTCCCAGAAACTACGCATGACAGGGCTCTGCAGGATGCATGCCAGGAAATAGTAGGTGCAACGTGCAGAAACAGTAAGGTAAGGTCGAAAGCTAATCCATTGCAGGCAAGAGTAATGCAACACCAAAGGCAACAGCGTTGCAGTGCCAACGGTAAAACACGGAAGATAATCCCCACATACGGCCGCACAGACACACCCTATGACATCACCGGGTGTACAGCACAACAGTATAAAGTGTGAATGCACACAACACACAGCCGTGTATTCCCAAATGCCGCACCATAGGTGTAAACACACGGGAACTTTTAAAATGTACATGTTGGGTGCCGCCGTGGCCGTGATCCATCAGCATGTGTTAGAGACAGACGGAGTTGTGGAGGAGGGTGCCGACAACTACCATAGGCCTCAGAGGAGAAGGAGAGTGTTCAGACCAAGGGTAACCTACCAGGGGCTACAAGACCTGGAGATAGTAGAGCGTTACAGGGTGGATAGGGACACGTTACAGCAAATAGTGGAGCTGTGCCGGCCATGCCTGAGAACAAGAAACAACAGAGGGCAGCCCATCCCAGTGGACACAAAGGTATGTGTAAGCTTGCGAATACTGGCCACAGGTACCTTTCAAAGGCCAACTGGGGATATAATGGGCATCTCACAGGCATCAGCATCCAGGGTACTACACCAGTTTCTGGATGCCATGTTACCACATGCCAATGAGCATATATACTTCCCCAGATCTCAGGAGGAGTTGGCTAGCAATATGTGCCACTTCCACCGTGTGGCACAATACCGGAGGTACTGGGTGCGATAGACTGTACGCACATACAAATCAAGTCACCACCTGGGGAGCAGGGTAGACGCTACATAAACCGCAAGGGATTCCCCTCCATCAATTGCCAGGTCATGTGCAATGCGCAGGGCATTATCATGGATGTGTGTGCTGGCAGCCCTGGAAGCTACCACAACTCCCATATCTGGCATGCCTCACAGCTGTACCAGGTATTCGCCAGGGGGGACATCCCACAAGGCCACCTTGTAGGGGATGCTGGCTATGGACTGGAGCTGTGGATGATGACTCCCATCAGAAATGCACACACACACATGCAAGAACGCCATAATGAGGCACATGCACAAACCAGAATAATCATAGACCGTGTGTTTGGGATGCTGAAATCACAGTTCCGGTGCTTGGATACATCCGGTGGAGCCCTGCAGTACTCTCCAGGCACATGTGCCCACATATTCATAGTATGTGCCATGCTACATAATATGATCCTGCGGAAGCAGCTGCTGCAGGGACATAATGGTGAAGGGCCACAAAGCCCACCACAACTGCCAAGGCCAGTCCAGGCACAGATGGTTCAGGACCATGAACACACTTTGCCAGCCCCAGTAGGCAGACGGAGGTGTACCCAATATGCCTATGCCCTGGCAAAGAGGGAACATATAGCACATACTCTGACAGCGTAGGCCCCATGGACTGACACCTCCCTACCTGCACACACAGTGAAATGGACAGCACACAAACATGGCCACCCGTAAAGTGTACCGTATGGGTGGCCCCATGTGTGACTCCAACATAGGCAGCACCCAAACACTGTACACCCAACAGCCAGCGGAGCATGGAACGCCAACACCTGAACGTACGCGGGTCCTACAGCAGACGGCATTGCTGTATGCTGGCACGTTCGCCGCAAGGTGTATACATATAGACATGTAGATATGTGCATATACAGATATGTAGATAGATATAATTACATATATAGAAATATATGTACACATATACATATAAGTACAACAGGTAAGACAGGGAATCAGAGGGATGTAAGGTGACAGAGAAGTAACACGCGATATCTGTACATAGTATACATAGTGAAAGACAACCTGAGCATCCGGGAGGTTTAACAGAAGAGGAAACCGCCACCCATGGAAAGGTCAACATACCGAAATGCATAACCACGAGTCGGAATGATCGCCAGGCCACAGTACAGTAACAGTACATGCGCGGGTAATACTATGATGATATGAGGGGGGAGGTAGACACTGCCGCCGGTGATGCAGCCCACGCAGGTACTGTGTGCAACTGTCCCTGTGACTGCCGCAGTATGTGTATGTGTGCGGTGAGGGTGCCGTGTGTTTCGCTGTGCGAGTGTAATGTGTGTGCCACTGTAAAATGTGTATGTTGGTGCCATGTTAGAGGCAGAGTGGAATAACATGTGTAGGCATACAGTACACTAGCCACAGGCGTATGTACACCAGTAGTCCCAAAGTAGTACTGAGAGCCCCACCCTGGCTAGGCGTGTGGCAACGTATAACGATGCAAAGTGAAAATGTCCCAGAATGTACCACAGGAATATACCCCACATGAAATGGAAAGGACGTATGTACTAATCATGACCGTATGTATGACACCGATATGCTAATTGCATAACGATACGTCGGCAAAGTTACACAGCAATAGGTATGTACCGCGGAAATACGCATGTGCTACCCCGGTACTGACCGTGGCCACGTATCGGCCCGTAAACACCGCTGTGTGTTCTACAAGTGTCAAACAAGCAATCGCCACCCAAGTACAGGACCACAATGACTGTAAATATCTGGGACAGAATGACAAGGGATAGTCGTCACATACAAACAACCACAGATATACCACCGATGTGACGGAGGAATACATGCAGGAAGCACACACGCAGGCGATACCAACACCACATGACAACAACACAACCTACACTCCCAGAACAACAGACAATTAACTGTCAACTCCCCAGGCAAGGATGGAGCACACAGACAAGTGTACCGTGTATGTAGAGATGCAAGGCCCACAACCCGTATCCGTCACCTACAACCTCCGATATTCCCCATCGCACATATCAAAGGGATACAAGCCGTAATAGCAGCACAAACATACAGGCAGTCAATGACAGCTGCATAACCGCAACATCTCGCGTGGGAAACACTATCAACAGCGAATGCATACTTGCATCCATTGTTTAAAGGAATACAACAGCTATGTTACACATCCGAATGCAAAACGCCATCAACAGACACCGTCAGGACAGGGACACCCACATGTCGAACATAATACCATACCCAACACACACAATCCATAGCTAACACCACTGCAAAATGTACCTGTCGCCACACATAGCGGCAGCAGTTACACATAACATAACACAATACAGACCATCTCCACGAAGGTAGGGCAAATAGCCAACGCCCAGGTGAGGAATGCAACCATACCCTAGTTACGACGCGTAATGTACGAATGGAGTAGATGCACAGGTGATATGCGCACAAGTACACACTGAGGAACAGCTATTGGTGTGATGAACCCACATGTTGCAGGTATCGATGGATATAAGGGTGACTCCCAGGATATTCAAACCGTATGCTCATACCGAACCGGTACTCTACAACGGAAAGAGTAACAAATCGGAATACCGAAACACGCAAAGAAAAATGGAACGAAACACTGACAAGGTATGTAGAACCCACGATATGTACGGGTGTGTAACGCATGATGTGTATGACGAAGCTGTACTGTATGTGAATGGTGTTTGTAAGTAATGATACTTGTCCATAATGCAGAGAGTGGTGAAAGGTGGTTATGTAGTGCTATCCTGCTGAGCATACCAATGACTGTGGACACCGTGTGCACAGCAGTGGGACATCATGTACACAGCCGGGATAACACAAGGGCTGCCACAGGGGGGCATAACAGAGAACAATGCCACACCACACGCCGATGCTGGCAGTGGATGTCCAACAAGGAAGTGCCATAGCAGGGGATAGGACATGTATGTATACTGTCACAGCACACATGTGTATGGGCATATACCGTCGATGTCATACGTAATGTGCGCCCGACGTGCACGTATGCCTCGCAGTAGGGGACACTATGTCAACTATGTGTAATGTAAAGCTGTCATGGTGGATATGACAGACATCATACACAGTATCACAGGCATATCATGCATAATGGAGTCATTGCCTATTGGTATGTACAATAACAGGATACATATGGCCTGTAGATATGGGACAGAGTAGTAGCATAATAGCCATCTGAAATGGAAGGAACACCAAGTAACCATGGCCAAACGATCTGTAGCAGGTGCAATTTGGGCAACAATGAAGTCCGGCAGGTCCATGTGTAAACACATGTGCAGTGTACACAGTAGTGTCACCTCCCCATGGTAGTGTCCAGTGAACAGCAGAGGTGGGTGTCAACTGCATGTCTACACAGTACTGCTGCTGTGGTGGTACCATGACTACGTGTCACTCAAACAGCAAGGGAGCTATCACATGAACAGTGCCACTGTGTGTCCCTGTGGGATGTGCACAGGACCTATGTTCCACGGCATGGTGTGTGTTGTGTCTGTGGAAGTAACACAGAAGCCCAGCCCATGCAATGTGGCATGTGTGCACATATCCATGAGTGGTCCATTCACACTGCCCACTGCAATTGCCATGTATGAGTACTACATGCATCAGTAATACGGAGGACATGGTCCATGTCAGAGCAGAAGACACCCCTGAGTATGTGGTATGCAAATGTGTACAGATGTGTTTTCCGTCTGTCAGCCGCATATGTAAACTGTTCGAGCCTGGTACACATCATGGCATGACAATGCTGTGCCATGTAAAGTCGTAGCCATTGTGGAAGGTACACCACGAATGTGGTATTGTAACCTTGCCCGTGTGTAGATGTGTGTATGCCACAGGTACAATGGCTACCTATGTACCAGCATCACACACAGTATAGATAGGTGTGGCCCTGCAGATGTGTACCCATGCCACAGTGGAATACGGTAACCACAGCACCATGTGGGGCATTTGTGTGTACAGCAACCATGTACAATTTGATATGCATGTACGGGGACAGTATCCATGTGATACTCAGTGGATGAATGTTGCTATGCAAAGGTGATGTGCATGCACCATGTGTCATGCATCCTGATGCCATGACACCCACATGATGTATCTGCCACACCGACACCCGTATGGTTGTTATCAGTATGAGCTGGTGGATCTATAATGGTGCCAGGTATGTAGATGTGGGATATCTAGGCATGGACAGTACTCTGTGACAGCATGTTGTGTATGTAAGCAAATAGTGAACATGAGGGGTCCCATGACTGAGGACTGTGTAATGCCATATGTACCTGACATGTAGTAGGTAGCATGATATGCTTGCACCACTGTGTGTCCTGTCCAGGAGTCATATAGCCTAACATCCTGAGACACAGGGTATGATGTGCAGGTGGATGTGTACGTTGCCAATACCAGAACGTGGAATGGCGCTGAAGGGCAATGTGAGGACAATGTCTGATCTGTTGCCCTCTGTACCACACCAACCACCCATGCAATGGTATGACAGGTGGCCAGCATGTGTATGTGGCGTGCTGTGGCACACAGAATCCCAACAAGGGTGCCAGTAAAGGCATGGAAGTCATCAATGAGTGCGTGAAGCATGTTTGTGAGGATGTGCCCCAGTGCCATACAGAATGGTCCAGTCATGGGTGTACGAATGCAGTCCCACACGTGCAATGCAGTGCCACCCATGTGTAGTGCGATAGATGCGGCAGTGTGACGGTCAAGGTACACAATGTCCGACAACAGGCTAGCAGTGAATTCAGTGGGCTGGTGTGGAGACACATACCAAACAGGTTGGCGGGACATAACAGCTAGGGAGATCGGAAGGTGACATTGGGACAGTGTCTTAGGACATAACGTGTGCATGGCAGTACCATGTCTGTGTCCACAGGGACACTACGATGTCCATGTATGGATTGCAACCCTGTAGTGAGTGAGAGTGTGTATTGTTGGTAAGTACACCATTGCCTGGCATGTTGCCAACATTATCTCAGTCTGCAATGCCTGGGTGACTGTTGTATGCAACATCGAATGTGGATGTAGCCAAACAACACAGACATACCACCACACTGCCTGAGGACCCACACTGCAATGTGCGGCAGTCATGTGTAGGTAGCTAGCCTTGGAGCATGTGATGGACCACGAGGACCCACCATGGCTGTCAAGTGATGCACCCCACACATGTGAATATACACCACCGTGCAACAGCCTGCACATGTGCTCATACAGCAGATGTGCATGGAACATGACCTCCACCGTGGCGTCTGTGAAAAGGCCAGTACCGCCATGTCTCTGTGTGGAATAGCATGGTCCCTACCATTGCATACATGCTACGGAAGTGCACTGTGGTATGTGTCAGCATAGTTATGTACACTGTCCATCTGCCGGGGTGCCATGCCATCAACAACCCCTGTCAGCAGACGTCAGTAGTACTGGCTGTAGAACACATGTTCCATGTATGCTGCAATGGGTGTGTGTCCAGGGTGTGGCTAGCAGGGCCGTGAAGCATATATGTTCATCTACCAAAGGGGGATAACCCCAGGTTTAACACACCAGACACATGGAGGTATCGTGCATGCTGAGGGTAGTGTAGGTATGGTATGTGTTGTGTAATGTGTCACCCAGCTAGGTGGAGTGCATGCCTCAAGCATGTGTGGGTACATGGGTGTCCATTCTAGGGAAGTGTGGGTTGCTGTCAGCACATGGCAGTATCAGCTGTCTGAGGCCCAATGTACAGTATGACAACACAGACAGCATGTAACCTGTGGTGTACAATGTAAGCTCTGTTGCATGTTACAATGTGTCTAGCGGTCACAAACATGGGTATCTGAACATAGAGCACCTATGATGCATTGTGTTCGGCAAATATCCAGTATGTGTGCAAAACACTGTGTGATGTGGGTTCCCCTCACCTGTGTGTGTTGCAGTCCAGGTATGTGCCTGGGAGGCATGATTCGTGTACAATCTGTACATGCAGGTGTGCTGTGCAGAGCATGGAGGCAGGTCCCAGGCACTGCAGATAAATGTGAGTGGTGCACTAGTGTGTGTGCCTTGCTTGTGTGCAGCACAGTGGAAGGTGCAAGTATTGTCCCACATGACCCCATGCCGTGCCTGCCTTTTACAGCCCTGCTGGAGACAGTCATGTGACACCACCACAGAGGCAGTATAGCATGTGAAGATGTACATGTGTGCTCCACACCCCAGGCAGATGTCCGCAGGTCATGTGTGCCACAGCAGTGTGGTCAACCAGGACTGTCATAGTGGTCAGATACCACATGCCTGTATAAGTACAGTATGAGCATAGTCAACAGTTGCAGTGACAGAGTAGGTCAATGTACAGTGTCCCTGTGTTCAGACCACTGCCTACTGTACACTTGGCTAGACACACACCCAGAGGGTGAATATACCGGTGAGCCATCACATGTCCCAGTACACGTAGCCTGTGTAATGCCATCACCGGGCGTTCACAATAACATGTTGTATGACAGATATGTTGTACCAGATGATGTGTCATGTGTGCATATGTTGAGTTGCACAGCCGTTCACACGTCCGAAACATATCAGTGCATGATGCCTAGTGTAACATGATGTGTGGAACTGCACTGTGATCCACAACAGGGTCATCTGAGACAGGTGTGTTGTGAATGGTGTAACCCATGGTTCCACGGGATATACACTGGTGCTGTTGGCTGCCATGCTGGGGGCCACCAGTGGTGCCTGCAGTGGTCATACAGACATACTGCACACATTGTTCTGGCAGGAATGTCCATTGTTGTAGATGATGTGTTACTACGTGAAGGTAGGTGTGTGTTGTGAATGTTACCCATCTAGATGTGACCATCAGGTGCAGTCATGGTTGTCGACAGCATCACACCCATCCACAGCTGTCAGAACCCTGTCCCCAGAATGGGTGTCAGCTGCCCTCGTACTGTGTGACCTATGTGCAGATGGCGGAACACCTCCTACTGGCTGGCTAACAGTGTCATCTAGGAAGGCTATGTGATGGCTGGAATACGCTGTTATAATGTATAATGCTGGTATCCCAATGAAGTACATGGAATCACACACAGTAAGCCATGGCTGGCATGTAAAGCATGTACAACAATGACTGTGTGACAGACACAAACAATGCGGAGCCATGTTGAACATGCACCCATGAGAACACCAAATGAGGTATGTTGCACATATCGATGTACAACTGTCAGCTATGGGCACAGCATGGATGCAGACGCATATCCCCCACAGGCAGTACCATGCCATGTAGGTAGGGGGGCATTGCACGACTACATGTGACAGTTGCTGTACCGCCACATGTACTGCATATCCGTCATGTAGGGGTAGCAGTGGTACGTGACTGTTGGACATGCTTGTACATATGACCATGTCCCACAGGATATGTGTTACGTATGTACAACACGTGTTGTACCATCATCAAGCTGTGAAGTGTATGGCTGCCAGTGTACCTGTGTGACATGTTCTGCAATGGGTGCAAAGGTACGCAGTAGTGCATTGCATGCCCACATGCCCCACACAGGTGCATAGCCTGAACATACAATACAAAGAGGGTGTTGGATCATAGCAACCCACAAGAGGAGATGAGTGCGGGTGGCAACCCACTACCACCTGTCCGGGTAAGGTGTGCATGTCCATGACACATTAGCACCCGAGAAGCTAGCAGTACAGCAGTACAGGGTGGCATGCATATATGTTCACTAATACCCCTGTGTGTCCCACCACTGGCCTGTGGACAGACAGACACCAACACAATGTGCAGCATTGACATGTGCACAGCACATCACCGCTGGCTATTGTAGAACAGGCTTACTGTGTAGACATGTGCACAGAATGTCTGCGCCAGCCACACTCAAACACGTTATGTGTTGAACCCCACCATTATTGTAGCCCATGCCACAGACAGATGTACACGCATCTGTGTATGTACGTCTGGGAATGTCCCTGGCCTAGCAGTATAACTGTGTCAGTGTTGCGAACAACATACTGAATGGGCTGTGTGTGTGAGGTGTGCGCCATACGTGTATGGTCCAATGGATGATACCATCAGTGCCCCTGCTATGTGAACATCCCTGTCCCCATACATGGATACCTATGCTGTGCCCAACACCACGGTCCCTGTGGGAGGGATGGCGCTGTGTGGTGCACCAGCTGACATGGGGGTAGCAGCAGGCACCGGATGTAGACATATGTGGTACCCATGTCAGGCCAGGCAACCATCCATGTGCATGGGATAGCAGTGTGTGGGCACATACAGCACTGTGTTGAACAATATCGCAGCACATAGCACCTGTCAGGGGTAATGTGTATGCATGGATGTGTGATACCAGCATGCACCATACACACCCCCACCAAGCAGCATGCTGCCTACCTTGCAGAAGGCCATTGTCCACACCATGATGATAGACATGTGTAATGTCCATATACACATAGCAATGACATATGGAATGGACAGCCACCCTGCCAATATCAGTACCCCCAGGTGGGACACATCCCTGTGCCATGTATGTGACATACCCTGCCATACCATGCAGCCCTGCCCAGCAAGGCTGCACGTGCTATCACAGTCATACATGGTGCGATGGACAAATGGCACTTGCACTATCAACCGTCCAGAGCAGTAATGTGGCACTGATGCACCCTGTGGTGTCACAGGTGCTGTGTGTTGGTGTGTACAATGTGCGCACACATGCTATGCATGACCTTCCCTGCTAATGTCATATGGTTACACAATGTCCCATGTGTATCACATGTGCAATACAGGTGAGCCATGGCAGGTTGTCCAACACCCGTACAGTGCTGTGTAGATGTACATGGCACAACACATGCATGTACAGGTGTCCATGTGTATGTGTGCAGTGCCGCCACTGACGTTCATAATGGCTGCGTACGTGATGCCTAGTGACATATACACAGCATCCAGGTGAACAGTAGAACTGTGTGCACATTGGGACACGTGCCAACTGGTATGAACACATGTGCAGGTGGGTACACATGTCCACAGCAGGTTACCATCAACATGGTGTGTGTACAGTGTGATGAGTCGACACACAGATATGATATGATACCCACTGCTTAATGGTGTGACGGCAACATGTCAGCTGTGTCAGTGCCATGATGCATCGCAGAGATTACTGTGCAGATGTCGTACATGTCATAGCAATGTATGTCCAGCGGTATGCCAGTACATCAGTGTAAATGTGACCTGTCACCATCTTTATGTCTTACAGATAATGCCACGTTCCTGGCTGCCAGCCTTCAGTCGCCAGGAGGATGACATAATCATACCGTTGCTCCATGACAACTATGACCTGCTATTCAGCCATGTTCCACAGCAAGCACAGCAGTGGGATGACCTGTGGCAGGATATGCGCAGGAGGGTGAACAATGTGGGTGGCAACAACCGCACCTACCAGCAGATACGCCGACACTGCACAGACCTAATATGGCACGCGAAACAGCGTGCCGCCGCAATCGCCAGAGAACAAGGTGGGACAGGTGGTGGGCCACCAACCCAGTACCCACTCACACACACACGGAGGAGCTCCTGGCCAGTCTGGGGACACCCAGGGAACATCATGCAGAAACACTCACTGCCATCGTGGAGGTGGGTGTCTCCCAACCAACAAGCCTGGAGCTGCCTGGTAAGTCAGTCTTGCATGTGTGTATGATAACTGACGTAGGTGTGGGTGTCACAGTACACCACATAATGTACCAACACATGCCAGGTATATGGCCACACAAGCTGCATACTACAGTATGCTACGTTGTGTTTGCAGACATGTGCATAACACATGCTACCACACAGGTACATGATGTGACATGCACAGTGCTTACTGTGGCTACAGTAATGGATAATGTGTATACTGTTGTGTCGCCCCTATACAGGTACCTCTGGTGTGTCGCACAGCCATGGGTCAATCGCAGGTGAGCACGTTGCTAGTAACAGGCATGTTACAGTGTATAGATATTCGCCATGTGGCCAGGTATGACATGCACACCTGGGTCTGCTCCAGTCACGGTATACAGGTTGCACCACCTGACACACACGCCACCCATGTACAGTAGATACAACCGTTAGTATACACCGGCCTGACACCACATAACCCATCGGTGCGATATGTGCAGTCAGCTATGCATACAATGGTGGAGGTGTTCTACAATGGCTGCATATGTAGTATGCATCGGAATGCCATTTGCAGTATGCACACAGTACCACATAGTGAGCTGTGATCTGGCCAGCACACAGGTGTTACCAATGTGACCTATGCCCCTGCATTGTGTGCACACGTTGTGACATGGCACATGACATGTCCCATGCACGTGGTGTTCTGTCTGCAACATTGTCACACCATGACATGACCTATGCCCGACATAGCAGACATCCACACTGTCTGCATAACCCTCGGGATTGTGACACCTCAGACTAGTATGGGTGTATGTCACATGGGCCACCACAGGGATGTGTACACAATGCCCATCACACACAATTGTCCATGACCCAGTCAAACATGGCCATGGGTGATACCCACAGGCATGTTGCCACACAGTACATCTGGAGTGGGTAGTCACCGTTGCACTTTGTCCACACATAGTGCGATCATAGCTGTAGTGGACCACCTTTACATCTGATGTGGTACACCAGACAACCGCAATGCCTGTCTGCAGCCACTGGAGGTGCCACCAATGTCTACCATATACGTGCTGTGGAACAGCATGACTGTGTTGCAGACATGGCAATGCAATGCGTCCATGTTACGCATCGCACAGAAACATACCTGTGTCTTGCTGCCATGCAGTGGCACAGTGCCTGTACTCCCCACTGTATAGCTATGTACACAGCTCACACCAGCCACACCTGCACAGACATCTTTGTTACACATGCATTCTATCTGTAGCCTGTACACATAACACTGCACTGTGACGTCCAGTTTGATGTGGTGCATGTGGTGGGACACCATTGTCACATGTCCACATGTTTTCGCACATGTTGGCGGAGTACATGACAAAGTGACGCCAGCCATGTGTACTGTCAACCTGCCTGTGGCCACACGGTGTATCACGGTGATGCATGCAAACTACCATGAATGTGTGGACTGCATGCCTACTGAATTGACACCTGCTTGATGTAGTGTGCACCCCAGGGCAGTATGCATACTACCACTATTAATGTCTGGCCTGCATTCACTGAGCTGTGGTGTGGGAATGCTGCATGCCATCTGCAATATCACATGCATGATGTGTCTGCGTGTGTGTGTGTGTGTGTGTGTGTGTGTGTGTGTGTGTGTGTGTGTCAGCGTGTGTGTCTCTGCATGTGTGTGTCTGCGTGCGTGTGTGTGTCTGTGTGTGTGTGTGTGTGTGTCTGTGTGTGTGTCTGCGTGTGTGTGTCTGCGTGTGTGTCTGTGTGTGTGTAATGTATCTTACAGTATGTCTTTGTATTCACATGTGGTGTAGGTGCGTTCCCCTCCTGCAGTCCATCTGATGCTAGTGTCCCCACAGATACTAGCGGTGATGACCATATGCATGAGGCACAGGCAGGGTTGTCACAGGCAGAAGCTGTGCCATTGGTTAACATCCCACCTATGTCCCCTTCATCTCCGCACACGGTTCTGATGCCGACACATACCACATCACCGTTGCCCATAGAGGAAGGACAGTCAGCGTCTGTTGGCATTGAGCAGGAATGTGTGGTGGCTACAGAAGGTGCGGGTACACACCATGTTGCCAGTGTAATGACTGGTAATGTGCCACACAGGCATGTGGCTGGTGCTGCTCGTAGGAGGAGCTCTGGTAGACATGCACCTGCTGTACAGGGTGCAGCAGCTGGTATCACCAGACGCATGTTCCAGACTGTAATGGCGGCACAGGCACGTGCTGAACGGCAGAACCAAGAAGGGCAGAGGCTGCAGAGGGCCGCAATCCGTTCCCTAAATGAGAACATCCAGTCACTGGTGAATGCTCAACAGCACCTTGCTGATGTTCTGGATAGGCGATTAGGTGAGATGGTTGGAATCCTCGACCGAGGCATGTCAATCCGCGAGCGTGAGCTGTCTGTGCTGGAACACCTGGTAGGGGTGAGGCGTAGGACACGTGGCCGTAGGCCAGCAACACCACCTAGTGTAGGTCGACGTGTGCGTGCCACCTCTCATGCCCACTCACACAGTGCCGGTTGCAGCAGTAGTGCATCTGGTGCTACACCAACCACACCAGGACACAGCAGGCCACGTGGACGTGGCCCTGGCCGGTCCCAGCGTGGACACGGTTCCAGCAGACATGTGTCATCGGAGAGTGGCCACTCCATACCTCCACCCGGTAGTGCCCGTGCGACCCCAGGCAGGCACGGGTCACGTGGCCGCAGACGGACACAGTGAGCCGTACAACCTGCACTGTACAGTCTGGGGCTGCCAAGTATACCCTGTGTAGGCATCACAGATGGCTGAACTGTGTATACACATACCCACACACAGCAGATACAACTATAGGGCTCCACCACATCCACATGCATTCTGCACAGTCATGCCCAGTAAATGCACCGGCCCTTACACACACACATGATGTCATCCATTGGTACAGCCTATGCCCCTGGCACACATATCAGCCTGTGCATATGATGAAGCTCTGCCGCAGCACTGTCATCCACACCATCGGTGCACGGTTATGCAAATATATTCTGATGCACAGGGTGGACAAGTTAGTGAGAGGTGTATGTAATACCTGTGTCCGCATAGTGCGTGATGTGTATGTTGCAGTGGTTGTGTATGACAGGTGACAGGTGCGTATGTGACGTGGGTTGTGTACTGACATCATGCAGCAGACATACCATGTAGTGCAGGTGCAGCATACATTGAGCTGTGTACACAGTATGCATGACGGTTACATGTGTAGCACCATGTTGGTTCTGTTAACCTGTATGCCTCATATGGTGTACTTGCATGTGCCTACTGGGAGCACTGTTATCAGTCCCCCACGTGTAGCTGTGGGTTACCCACAGGCACATCTGGCAATATCAGCATACCACAGGTACCCGCAACCTGCATGGACTCCTACATAGGTACATAGGTGCATAGGTACATACCAGGCTATGTGCCCTACGGCATGTGTAAGCCTAGCCAGAGTGTGTGTGGCTTTCACCACCCCTTAAGATGAGGATACTATATCCATTGGTCCGCTGTCCCTCCGCCCAGCAGTGACACAGAGATGATGCCTGGCACATAACTACGATCACCCATCCACACATCAGGATTACTCTTGGACAGAGTCAGTGAGGGGCTCTGCTTCACATGGGCTGGGAATCTTTTCCATGTTGTAGGGGGTCTCTGGGCGATGACCCTGTCCCTCCAGCATGTCCTATTTATGTCCGTGTTGAGGTTTCTGTCAGTTGCTTCTGTGCCCGTGGTTGTTTGGAGCCTAGGAGGTGGAATATGTCCATGTCACCCAGGTCGGACATGGCCGTGTATGTCAGGCACAGATCACCTCAGAGCAGACGGTATGAGAAGGTATACAGCTGGAGTCACCTCAGTCGGGCAGCGTGTGACATATGTTTCAGCACCTTTATCCCTGAGTTGTGGAACATTTGAGGTCCTTCCGAGTGCTGCAGGTGTCAGGTTAGGTACATTCAAAATGTGGCGTTGTACCCAATCATTGGTCTGATGTGTGAAGAGTACAGGGGTACAATGACCTCCCCTGATGTGGATGTGAATCCCTTCATGACCAGGTGGGCACAGTGGAATGTCTTCCCAACCACATTGGCAATGTGAGTGTCGAGAGAGGTTACCGACAGGTTTGGTACCCATGTCCCTGATCACGTCCACCATGTTTAATGGATTACCACCTATATGGTAATTCGGGGTGAACATGTCTTTCCCAAAGGGTAGGTCTATACCTTCCCTGGCATGTAGCATCAGGCCATGGCTCTGGCACCAGTTATCCATTTCTATGAGACCCCAGGTGGATGTCCGTGTCTGATGGGGTGTTGAGTATGGTGGCCGGTGTGCAGTCATCTGCATACCTTGTCTGCCACAATCCCCCTATGTTTGCATGCACATTGGAAAGTTGAATGCCGAACAGGAGGGGGCCCAGGACTGAGCCCTGTGGGCCACACTCGGGACCAGCTTGGAGTCTGACATGGCACCAGGAACACAAACCCTGTGGGGTTTGACCTCCATCCAGTTGGCAAACCATTGTGTGACATATGCCTCTACATCTATGCTGGTGAGCCTTTCTATGATGCCCACGTGGAGTGTGGTTTGAACGCTCCCGCCAGGTCATGGTAGTCTGTGCAAACCGACGTACCCCATCAATGGCCTTAGTGACTCCTCCAAACAGGTCGACCAGGTTTGGGAGGCAGGATCTGCCCTTGACTAAGCCGATGTGGGTATGTTCCGGTATTTGCCGTACACCAATGTCTTTATTTATGGGCTCCAGTATGGACCTCCCCACAGCTTTGCAGACAAGGCTTGTCAAGCTGATAGGGCAGGGATGTATAGAGTCCATAAGAGCACTACCCTGGTGTAGTGGGACCACAGTTGCCGTATGCCATCCATCGGGGACGTAGCCCATAGTAAGGCTAAGATGAAACAGCAGCCTTATGTGCGGGGTGAGGGCCTCAATGAGGTTGTGTAGCACACAGCCGGGGACACCATCTGGTCCCATTGATGCTGTGTTCACTGCTTAACAGATATCAGCTCTCTCCTGGGCATACGGGATGTTTGGGAGGCTAGACTCTGGTGGGATGGATACGTCCCCTCTTGGGGGGGGTAGATGTATGCATGGAACCTGTCCGCTGGTTTGTTGGCAATGTCTGTGGGTTCAGTGATCATTGTACCATTCTGGAGTAATTCCGAGCATAACTGTGTGCTTCCACCCATGTTCCTACCATAGCTAAGGAAGGCCTTATGGTTGTCTTATGTGTCCTTTGCAGTACCAGTCCCACAGGCGGCCTTGGATGATTGTATGAGTGATCGTATGTTAACGCCAGTATTAATCAGTGATGCCTTCCCTGGTACTGATATTGCTCTGTCATGTATTAGCTTTCAACTCTTGTTGTACGGTTTGTCAATGGCTGGGGTCCACCAGACCATGTGCCTGCCTTTGGTGGACAAGGTCCTGATGTTATCAGGATCGCTTGGTGCAGACATTCCTGGGGGTGCTCATAGAAGGCATTTGTAAGGGTTTCATCAGTGTGGCCTGTGTTTACCACTGGCATGGAGGCCTTGTAGGGATACCACACCAGTCGTATGACGTGTGTGGTTCGCTGTGGAGAGGTCTTCACTGTGGTCCCCCATGCCGGTGTTGGGTGCAGGATGCGGATTTCCAGTGAGTTCACTATATGGTCTGACCTCACCATTGAGGGATGTACATCCTGTGTGGAGCATGTCGTCCCCATGTGTGATGATCAGAACTAGTATAGTTCCCCTTGTGGGTATGGTGCATGGTTGTTCCACAGCATTCAGGTGTATGAACACCTGGAACCTTTGGTGTAGGGTGTTGTGTCCTGGGTAATGTTCCCGGTCTATGTATGGGTGGTTGATGTCACCCAATATGACGGTGTTGTGAGAGCATTCATACTCACCAGTGTCTTCAGGAAGGCTGTGCAGGTATCCTGGGTTTGGGAGGGTGGTCTGTAGCATGCAACAAACTGTAGGGCAGTCCTACCCATGGTTAATTGCACCTGGATATTCCCCACTGCTACGTGCATTTCTGCCAACCTGGAGGTGTGTGTATCCTTCATGGAAATGGAGACTCCCCCTCCTTCTGTGTTAGGTCCGGGTTATGGTCCTGAACACGTGATATGGGGTATGACCTGATAGTGCTGGGGTGCTCTCAGCAGCCCTGAACAATGTTTCAGTCACAGCACTGACATCAATGTCCTCCATACTGAGGAGGGCATTTGAGGGTGTGCAGCTTGGGCGTAGACCACTGGCACTGAGCAGTATTACCCTGTGTGTTCTCCAGGTTTGTAGTGTAGGGTGGTAGGTTTATCATTCCAGCCTTGCCTGCAGTGGGCACTGTGGGGGTGGCAGGTGCCTTAGCCAAACCCTTGAAGACCAGGGACGACAGGTGCGAGCCATCCCTTGCGAAGGGGCGTGGCATGCCAAGCATGTCATCCCAGGTATGAGGAATCTGGATCCCCTCAGACTGACACCGGTAACCAGGCACATTATCAAGGGTGACCACTCGGAGACAGTATAGTGGCATCATACTTGATGAGGGTGGGATACTGCCCAGGGTCAGGGACATGCTGGCCTGGGCTACACAATCTGAGTGGCCCTCTATGTCTCCTTTAATGTATCCCAGGGTGGTATGTCTCCAGTCATTGACACCAGCATGGGCAATGACCGCGTCATACCTGTACATGCTGCGGAGTGACCTGACTGCGTGTGTTATGTGGCGGATTCCAGCGCCCGACAGGCAGCCTACTGTGATCATTCCCTTGTTCAGTCTGGTGGGTGGGACGTCGGTGTGTCTGACAGTGGCGTCACCCATTACAAGTGTGTCTGGCATTGTGTGTGTTGCCTTTGGGGCTCTGACTGTTTAGCACACTGACGTTGAGAACTATGTGTTGCATGTCCTATGGCTTGTGGAGGCAGTTGCTTGGGTGTCTGCTTCAGAGGGCTCGTTAGGTTCGTGACATGTTTTAACAGTGCCTCCAGGTATGTCTTAGCGTGTTCATGTGTTTGATTAGCATTTGCGATAGTCACATGTGACACTGGGTTTGTGGTGTGCATGGTGTCCTTCCCCTCCCGTTTGCTCTTGCCGGTCATGGTTTGAGAGAGCACAGCCCCCTGTCTGGCTATACAGTTGTATCTGTCACATGTATTATGTTCAGTGGGGGAGGTGCGGCTTGTCCGTGTCCATGAGGCACCTGTAACAGTGCCCAGGATGCCCAGATTCACCATCTGAACAGGAGAGGTCGCTAGCAATTGACCCTTTGTCATGCCAGAGAACGTGAATGCATTTACTGTGTAACTGGGTCAGAAGGCACCTATAGGGAAGTGGGTACACAAGGGGATTCTAGGCCAGTGTAGTACTCCATTTAGTATACATGTACTTTACCTATGTAGGAATACTATGGGAGCAGGTGCAGAGCTTTTGTGATATAGAGAACAGACAGTCGGGATTGCAAGAAGAGAGGTTATACACATAAACCTGTGGAGCACGGAGCCAGATACAGTGTAACGTTGCTTACACGGTACATGACGCACATGTCCACACATATACTGCACCTGTCGCCTGTGGTCGGTGCCACAGGCTACGGTGGACAGAGACATCACATACATGGCATGACACAGTACAGGTATGGTGACATTCTGCAGGTGTCGTACGCAGTGTGCTGACTACTGACCGCAGGTGTCACCTGTCAGCTGTGGTGCACGGTGTGCAGCAGTCGGATGCTGTACCGGTACAGGAATATGTCCGCAATCGCGGTGCGTACACCTCTATGGCACACACCCCATTGTGTGCAGATGGGGACACCTGTCTGTGTGGTCAGCACCCTCACAAGACAATGCACCCACGCGCCATGTCACAGGGGGTGGTCTTGCACAGGTGGCCAGTAAGGCTCACAGGTATGGCATTGACAGGGCTGTACAATGCAGCACCAGTACGGGATGGTCACCCTGTGTGGTCAGTGTCCAGTCACAACACTATATCTGCATACACTCTCACAACAGGCAGCTGACATACACGCATGTTGACACACTGACATGGTGATGACCACACATGTCTACACGGAGGGATGACGTGTTGCATGTACTGCACCATCCACATCCATGCACCCCACACTGAGGTAGGTACAGATCTCTACCATGGTGTACAGTGATGTGTGGCACGTGGCACATAGTCCCCCTGATCTGTGGCATACATGGGCACACATTCCTGCACACATGTTGGTGCTAGGAATGTCACACCCGCTATATGGGATATGTGCAGGCATGCAGCGGTATGTAGTGCATCCTGCGTACTACCACTGTATCTGGCAGCTGTGCCAATATTTGCACTTGGGAGGTGGTAGGGGTTACAGTGGCCATGTGACATATGGTCGATGACGCATGGCCAATGGGTATGCATTATGGCAGCGCTGTCATGTAAAGGTGACATAGCAGACTGTATGCACATGGCAGGGTAGGATGGTGTGTGACACACCTGTGACCAGCACCTGCACACATGCATGTGGACAGGTGTGTAAACACATGGTGTACACACAGACTGCCATGCGTGCTGTTACTATGCCACCATATGGCCCCCATGATGGGTATGCATGTGGTAGGGGGTTGCAACTGTGTTATGGACACCGGACACCACTCATGCATGGCTGCACCGTGCACAGTACACGTGTCACATGTATCCCCTGTTGCCATGTGTGTATGCATTGCTACGTTGTGACATGTGTGTCGACATACATGGAACATGGACTGTGGTATGGTATCACAGCTGTCACAGGCAAACTGTACAAGGGTATGTGTCCCAGTGAACACCGCTACACCCTGTAGGGGGTGCATACCACAGACATGTGTCCGCCTTCCCTTCGTGTGTGTATTACCGCATACGCCTGTGTTATGCATGTGGTACATCACAGGCTTCATATGTGTCCTGCGTGCAGTCCATGCACACAGCCAGGAAATCACATATGTGACATATCCGGACATTGTTTCACTGTGGTACAGCTGCAGTCATGTGTCATATCTGTGTCAGGCCTGTGGTATGTGTGGAGCACGCCTGTCCATGTATACCGGTATGGGTGGACTACATCACACCTGTGGGATCATTGATAGTACATGTGTACTCTGCACGACGGACGTACACCGCCACATAGTCTGGTGGACATATGTCACATGCTGTTGCTGGACCGTGAGGCATACTGCTGCACCGATGACATGGTGCTGGCATGGCAGCTACAGTGTTCACTGCAGTGTGTACATGTTCAGCCTGCACCCGTGACGCCTGTGCTGTCATCTGTGTGTGTACGTGTAACTGCATGTGTGTCCACCCTGTGCGTGTGTACGTGTTTACCTGGCCGTGACTTGCAGTGTGTGCACTCCGTCTGCATGCCGGATGGCGCGTAGCACATACTACGTGTGTGAGCATGGCTGGGTTGCTGTTGTGTGGGTGGACACTCACGACGGTCCACATTCTGCCTCCCATGATTTCGCCCCATGTGTATGCATGTCTACACTGTGCAGATTCTAAGTGTCTGAGCATGCCCAGTAAGCATCTGTGTAGATGGACACACAGTACAGTGCACACCGTGCCCGTCTGCGTTGATACCCCGTGTGCATGCCTGTTTCCCCTTCGCAACCGCCACGTCTGTGGCATGGCCGGGTTGCTGTTGTGTGGGTGGACACACACAATGGTCCACATTCTGCCTCCCATGATTTCGCCCCATGTGTATGCATGTCTGCACTGTGCAGATTCTAAGTGTCTGAGCATGCCCAGTAAGCATCTGTGTAGATGGACACACAGTACAGTGCACACCGCGCACGTCTGCGTTGATACCCCGTGTGCATGCCTGTTTCCCTTTCGCAACCGCCACGTCTGTGGCATGGCCGGGTTGCTGTTGTGTGGGTGGACACACACGACGGTCCACATTCTGCCTCCCATGATTTCGCCCCATGTGTATGCATGTCTGCACTGTGCAGATTCTAAGTGTCTGAGCATGCCCAGTAAGCATCTGTGTAGATGGACACACAGTACAGTACACACCGCGCACGTCTGCGTTGATACCCCATGTGCATGCCTGTTTCCCCTTCGCAACTGCCACGTCTGTGTCATGGCCGGGTTGCTGTTGTGTGGGTGGACACACACGACAGTCCACATTCTGCCTCCCATGATTTCGCCCCATGTGTATGCATATCTGCACTGTGCAGATTCTAAGTGTCTGAGCATGCCCAGTAAGCAGCTGTGTAGATGGACACACAGTACAGTGCACACCGTGCCCGTCTGCGTTGATACCCCGTGAGCATGTCTGTCTCCCCTTCGCAACCGCTAGGTGTGAGGGCATGGCCAGTACACCATTCGGGGGTACACACTACAGTCGGCACCGATGTCTGCTACTAGGCGTGTAGCCATGGCCAATGACATCCTGCATAGCCATGGTAACCATCCAGGTGAGTCATATGTGGTTGTTATGCCACAATGGCTGCCTTCATCGTGCACGTCGGGTGCCCTCTCATAGGGTATACTGTATGTGGTGCATCCCGTATCCATGTCGTGATGTACTGCTCCGTAGTTAGTTGGTATTCCCGACTGCAGCACTACAGTGTTACTGTACGCACACCTTGGGATGGTAACATGCTGTGTGACTGCGCACTCTGTCTTCATTCCCTATCGGCTGCCTTGCCTCTGCAGATGATATCACCCACCTAGGGGTATGCCTCCTGACAGTGCTATGCTCAGTAATCTCGGTAGCGCATTCTGTAAATGCATCATGCTGTAGTGAGTTCATGTAGGTAGGCGTAGGTTCGACTCCCGGCCCTTCCCTGTGTGTGTGTGTGTGTGTTTCCAGCTGCCTCTGCAGATGAACATGCTTTTAGATGCTTCGCAACACATACCTTGGCTATTGCCAGCTATTCCCTTATGGATGATGTCACCCGCCTAGAAGTATGCCTCTGACAGCGCTGTGCTCAGTAATCTTGGTAGCGCATTCTGTAAATGCATCATGCTGTAGTGAGTTCATGTAGGTAGGCGTAGGTTCGACTCCTGGCCCTTCCCTGTGTGTGTGTGTGTGTGTGTTTCCAGCTGCCTCTGCAGATGAACATGCTTTTAGACGCCATAACACATACCTTGGCTATTGCCAGCTATTCCCTTATGGATGATGTCACCCGCCTAGAAGTATGCCTCTGACAGTGCTGTGCTCAGTAATCTTGGTAGCGCGTTCTGTAAATGCATCATGCTGTAGTGTGTTCATGTAGGTAGGCATAGGTTCAACTCCCGGCCCTTCCCTGTGTGTGTGTGTGTGTGTGTGTTTCCAGCTGCATCTGCAGATGAACATGCTTTTAGACGCTTCGCAACACATACCTTGGCTATTGCCAGCTATTCCCTTATGGATGATGTCACCCGCCTAGAAGTATGCCTCTGACAGCGCTGTGCTCAGTAATCTCGGTAGCGCATTCTGTAAATGCATCATGCTGTAGTGAGTTCATGTAGGCAGGCGTAGGTTCGACTCCCGGCCCTTCCCCGTGTGAGGTATGTGTGTGTTTCCAGCTGCCTCTGCAGATGAACATGCTTTTAGACGATTCGCAACACATACCTTGGCTATTGCCAACTATTCCCTTACGGATGATGTCACCCACCTAGAAGTATGCATCTGACAGCGCTGTGCTCAGTAATCTCGGTAGTGCGTTCTGTAAATGCATCATGCTGTAGTGAGTTCATGTAGGTAGGCGTAGGTTCGACTCCCGGCCCTTCCCTGTGTGTGTGTGAGATGTGTGTGTGTGTTTCCAGCTGCCTCTGCAGATGAACATGCTTTTAGATGCCACAACACATACCTTGGCTATTGCCAGCTATTCCCTTATGGATGATGTCACCCACCTAGAAGTATGCCTCTGACAGCGCTGTGCTCAGTAATCTCGGTAGCGCATTCTGTAAATGCAGCATGCTGTAGTGTGTTCATGTAGGTAGGCATAGGTTCGACTCCCGGCCCTTCCCTGGGTGTGTGTGTTTCCAGCTGCCTCTGCAGATGGACATGCTTTTAGACGCTTCGCAACACATACCTTGGCTATTGCCAGCTATTCCCTTATGGATGATGTCACCCGCCTAGACGTATGCCTCTGACAGTGCTGTGCTCAGTAATCTCGGTAGCGCGTTCTGTAAATGCATCATGCTGTAGTGAGTTCATTTAGGTAGGCGTAGGTTCAACTCCCGGCCCTTCCCCGTGTGTGTGTGTGAGGTGTGTGTGTGTGTGTGTGTGTGTGTGTTTCCAGCTGCCTCTGCGGATGAACATGCTTTTAGACGCTTCGCAACACATACCTTGGCTATTGCCAGCTATTCCCTTACGGATGATGTCACCCGCCTAGAAGTATGCCTCTGACAGCACTGTGCTCAGTAATCTCGGTAGCGCGTTCTGTAAATGCATCATGCTGTAGTGAATTCATGTAGGTAGGCATAGGTTCGACTCCCAACCCTTCCCTGTGTGTGTGTGTGTGTGTTTCCAGCTGCCTCTGTGGATGAACATGCTTTTAGACGCTTCGTAACATATACCTTGGCTATTGCCAGCTATTCCCTTACGGATGATGTCACCCACCTAGAAGTATGCCTCTGACAGTGCTGTGCTCAGTAATCTCGGTAGCGCGTTCTGTAAATGCATCATGCTGTAGTGAGTTCATGTAGGTAGGCGTAGGTTCGACTCCCGGCCCTTCCCCGTGTGTGTGTGTGGGGTGTGTGTGTTCACAGCTTCCCTAGTAGAGTGTAGTTATTTTAGATGCTTGGCAACACATACCTTGGCTATTGGTGGTCATTCCTTTACGGATGTTGTCACCCACCTGGACGTGTGCCTCTGACGGTGCTAGTGTTCAGTGGTCCACGTAGCGCATTCCATACCTGTGTCATACTGTTGTGCAGTTGGTTATGTGGGGGTGTGGTCAATCACCATGCCTGCCAGATGTGTGTGTGTGTCTATGCTCCCAGCCGCATGGGTTCATAGGGTATGGCTTTAGAGTTTCCGCAGAACACTTATATCCTGCCGCCATCTCTGTGTTTGTGGATGGTGAGACGCAGCTCGTGGACTGCCTGTGTGCCTGCTGTGGTTGGCGACCTCCGTAGCGTGTTCTCCATGTGCACCCTGCTGTGGTGTGGTGGGGTGGTGCTGTGTACGTTACACTCACGGCCTTGCCACATGTGTCCGTCTGTATCTCTCGTTGTATATATACATACCTATGTTGTGCCCATAGCGCTGCTCTTGCATGGACAGCTGTCTGTCCCATGTATCGCATATTTGCACGGCTGACACATAGAACTGTGGTACGATGCATATCCATCATTGTCCATGCAACGTCCATATTCCAGAATGCCCTAGAGACATCTGCTGGATATCGTGGCAGACAGCTATCCTTGCTGTACTGACACTGTACCCGTACACGCCATAAACCTTGTGTATAATTGCCTGTTTATGGTGTGTGTATGTCTATCTGTGCTGTATGCATGGTCGTGTGTGTGTCCCGCTATAGCCATCTGTGCAGGTGTCGCCACTATGGGTAATCCTTGTAGACCGCTGTTTCATGTGCACTTCAGCACATACCTGCAGACCGTACTACCCCTCCTATGGCAGCAGCCTTAGATCGACCGCTACCGTAGGCTATAGGGCTCCATGGCGCCCACCACCACAACACATGGTGCCCCCATCCTGGTGTACCTACATGACATACCTACTAGACAGGTGGCCCTACTAGTGCGGCGCCCTAGGCAGCCGCAGGATTGGCGTATGCCTACGGCCGGCTATGAGCACATCACAAGAAATACGTTTACATTCCGTGTTTTACAAAGGCTAGGTTATAATACCAGAGGGGGGACCTCATCAACTATGCTTTAGAATGCGGATTGAGATGGATTATTAGGTGGAGAGTTGACCACACACCAGGGCTGACTGATGAAACACTGATTAAGCCTCTTTTGAGAAGCAGGTGGCTTAAACCCAAGTAACAGGAATGTAGTTTAGGTACAGATATACAGTTAACACACATTAGTCCACTCTTTCAGTTGTTTACCACTGTATTACATTGATATGATATACATATCTTCTATATATATTGTTAGATCTTTGATTGATGAGTATTAGGCATAGTACAATATCATATAATACATGTTTTAATAGGATGTTTTGGAGATGTTAATATATGTGTGTGTAGTTAACATTGCGTCTGTGCTTTATATGCTGTGGTTAATTGTTCATTGTTTGCTGAGAAATTGACCAATGAAAGTGTAAGGAGGGATATTTAAAGCCTGGATGCTTTTATGTTATGTGTAAGTCTGGAGCCTCACGGGTGGCGCTTACTTGTCTATGAAGGAACCTTTGTATACCATTTGGGCACTGTCCTGGACAATTTCTACGTTGACTGTTTCATCTACCTATGTGTGTTTTGGATTGTGTGCCATAAGGTGCCAGCGGTTCTATGATGTTGATTAGGTGTATTCCATGGTCAATTGACATTAATCCTATTAATTCACTGAAGGATGTTCTTTATAGGTGGGAACGCCATAGTTTAATCATCCTATGACCTTCCTAGCTGAAGTTGTTAGTGTGCCATTGGTATGTGTTCCACAGGTCGCCCATTTGTTCCGCAGTATGGAAGCGAGTGATCCCCATTTTGGTGCTGGCAGATTGAGTGCTGTGTATGCGCGGTATTCGGCGGTCTGACTTTGTATGGGGAGTGTCTACTGTAGTCCCTATCTGTATTTCCTGTGTTATGCCTTACTGCAGCTGTGTAATTCCACCAGCTTTGCAGTTATGGGTGCCATCTTGGTCGTACGCTTGTCCATCCATGGGAATTGCCTACTGGACACTGGTATAGGACTGTACACATTTCACACCTGCATTTAGCATTATCCGGTGGATGCTTTGCATTATTAGTGGGGAGTAAGGCATGTGCTATACCCACATCCCTCCCATGGGGCGGGACAATGGATTATCTGCCAAACAACACCGAGCCCCATTTCTGCATACCCAGGATCCCATGGCTGCAACCCTCGATGGTACCCATTACACATCCTTCATGTGTGCGGGACTGGGATGTGGACGCACTTCTATGGACGCGACCATCTGGGGATTTCTGTTCATATGTCCTGCATTTCATGGACACTTGTCATCAACCTTAAACACGCTGGTGGTGCATATGTCTAGCTGTGCCGTAGTCATGGCTGTCACTTCTTCTGGGTCGATCGATCGCAGCTGGTAGATATTGCGTACAGATCAATTTTTGGGGTCCTACAATGGACACCAATGTGCATATGTAAAGTGTAGAACTTGTTGGACTGTGTCCATCTGGCCAGTGGTTTGACTGCTGCTGTAGGTTCCCCAATCGCGGATGTCTGTTTGACTACCCATATTATGTAGTG
This sequence comes from Protopterus annectens, assembly GCF_019279795.1. Classification (NCBI taxonomy): domain Eukaryota; kingdom Metazoa; phylum Chordata; order Ceratodontiformes; family Protopteridae; genus Protopterus; species Protopterus annectens. The sequence goes on from NC_056741.1 coordinate 413,803,443, forward strand.
CTACGAAAACCAGGTTTTTCAAAACTGAAACCAAATGGTGTAAATCCAATGATGCAGGTTAGCAACTGCTTTAAATAATCCTCAGAAGTCCCAATAGGAAATATCTGCCACTGTATTGTCAAAATAACACCACCGAAACATGTAGATCCTATTAATTCATTGAAGCATGTTCTTTATAAGTGGGAACGCCATAGTTTAACCATCCTATGACCTTCCTAGTTGACGTTGTTGGTGTGCCATTAGTATGTGTTCCACAGGTCGCCCATTTGTTCTGCAGTATGGAAGCGAGTGATCCCCATTTTGGTGCTGGCAGATTGAGTGCTGTGTGCCGGTATTCGCACGGTCTGACTTTGTATGGGGAGTGTCTACTGTAGTCCCTATCTGTATTTCCTGTGTTATGCCTTACTGCAGCTGTGTAATTCCACCAGGTTTCCAGTTATGGGTGCCATCTTGGTCGTACGCTTGTCCATCCATGGGAATTGCCTACTGGACACTGGTATAGGGCTGTACACATTTCACACCTGCATTTAGCATTATCCGGTGGATGCTTTGCATTATTAGTGGGGAGTAAGGCATGTGCTATACCCACATCTCTCCCACGGGGCGGGACAATGGATTATCTGCCAAACAACACCGAGCACCATTTCTGCATACCCAGGATCCCATGGCTGCAACCCTCGACGGTACCCATTACACATCCTTCATGTGTGCGGGACTGGGATGTGGACGCACTTCTATGGACTCGACAATCTGGGGATTTCTGTTCATATGTCCTGCATTTCATGGACACTTGCCATCAACCTTAAACACGCTGGTGGTGCATATGTCTAGCTGTGCCGTAGTCATGGCTGTTACTCCTTCAGGGTCACTCAATCGCAGCTGGTAGATATTGCATACGGATCAATTTTTGGGGTCCTACAATGGACACCAATGTGCATATGTAAAGTGTAGAACTTGTTGGACTGTGTCCATCTGGCCAGTGGTTTTGACTGCTGCTGTAGGTTCCCCAATCGCGGATGTCTGTTTGACTACCCATATTATGTAGTGCTACGAAAACCAGGTTTTTCAAAACTGAAACCAAATGGTGTACATCCAAAGATGCAGGTTAGTAACTGCTTTAAATAATCCTCAGAAGTCCCAATAGGAAATATCCGCCACTGTATTGTCAAAATAACACCACCAAAACATGTAGATCCTATTAATTCATTGAAGCATGTTCTTTATAAGTGGGAATGCCATAGTTTAACCATCCTATGACCTTCCTAGTTGACGTTGTTGGTGTGCCATTAGTATGTGTTCCACAGGTCGCCCATTTGTTCCGCAGTATAGAAGCGAGTGATCCCCATTTTGGTGCTGGCAGATTGAGTGCTGTGTACGCCGGTATTATGCGGCGGTCTGACTTTGTATGGGGAGTGTCTACTGTAGTCCCTATCTGTATTTCCTGTGTTATGCCTTACTGCAGCTGTGTAACTCCACCAGGTTTGCAGTTATGGGTGCCATCTTGGTCGTACGCTTGTCCATCCATGGGAATTGCCTACTGGACACTGGTATAGGGCTGTACACATTTCACACCTGCATTTAGCATTATCCGGTGGATGCTTTGCATTATTAGTGGGGAGTAAGACATGTGCTATACCCACATCCCTCCCACGGGGTGGGACAACGGATTATCTGCCAAACAACACCGAGCCCCATTTCTGCATACCCAGGATCCCATGGCTGCAACCCTCGACGGTACCCATTACACATCCTTCATGTGTGCGGGACTGGGATGTGGACGCACTTCTATGGACTCGACAATCTGGGGATTTCTGTTCATATGTCCTGCATTTCATGGACACTTGTCATCAACCTTAAACACGCTGGTGGTGCATATGTCTAGCTGTGCCATAGTCACGGCTGTCACTTCTTCTGGTAGAACGATCGCAGCTGGATGATATTCCGTACGGATCAATTTTTGGGTCCTACAATGGACACCAATGTGCATATGTAAAGTGTAGAACTTGTTGGACTGTGTCCATCTGGCCAGTGGTTTTGACTGCTGCTGTATGTTCCCCAATCGCGGATGTCTGTTTGACTACCCATATTATGTAGTGCTATGAAAACCAGGTTTTTCAAAACTGAAACCAAATGGTGTACATCCAAAGATGCAGGTTAACAACTGCTTTAAATAATCCTCAGAAGTCCCAATAGGAAAGATTTGCCACTTTATTGTCAATATAACACCACCAAAACAAGTGGATCACGAGCACTTTCCGGTCTTACGGCATTTTCAAGTGTAATTAGCTAAAACAATAACTAAATAAATAATAATAAATAATTTAATAATAAAATAATAATATGTTATTTGGACAATAGCTTTTGCTATTGGCATACAATGCTGTGGGTGGTGCCGGTTACCATACATATGGCTTTCTCAAAAGCCGACTTCACACTTCTAAACACTAGTGTGGTCTCCTTTAAGGCCCCTGAGCCAGTGGTAAACATTACTCAAGCCACTGAATCACTTACATATGCCTTCTACCAGCACCTACAGGACTGCATGGATCAGGCAATCCCTTACACAACTGTGAGTCTTTGTACCAATGCCAAGCATCCAGTCTGGTGTACCCCAGCCATACACAGGCTCTACAACGAAAGGAGGTAGCTACTACAAGACAGAGCAGAATCCTTGTAAGGTATGATACCCTTGCTCATTATATGTGAAGAACTACAAGCTCTCATGACATCATCCAGGGCAAATCCGACAGATATATCACCAAGGACTCGACAGACAATCATACGGCCTTCTTTAGCTATGTTGGACACCTGGGAGGACACTCCCACATATGCTCGGACTGGGTTCAGAATGATGTGAAGTTTACTGAACCTACACATATTGCCAACATACTGGCTGACAGGTTTGGTGCAAACACCCCCCCTCCCCCCCACATGGAGCGATGTCTGTACCAGAGGATTGTGGCTCCCGAAACTTCTGTAACGCACAGGTGGGACATGCTCTCTCCAAGGCAGTGAACACAGCATCCATGGGACCAGATGGTGTCCCGGCTGTGTACTCCACAAACTCATTGAGGAATTAGACCCACAGTTAGGACAGCTGTTTAATCTTAGCCTCACCTCAGGTAACGTACCCAAGTTGTGGCGCACGGCGGCTGTAGTCCCACTTCACAGAGGCAGTGCCTCCACTGACCCTGGTAATTACCGTCCCATTAGCTTGACAAGCCTTATCTGCAAAGCCATGGGGTAGGATCATAATGGAACTCATAGATGACGACATAGGGGACTTGCATACTTTGCATCCAACCCAGTTTGGCTTGGTCAAAGGCAGATCATGCGTTTAAAACTTGGTTCACATTTTAGGAACAGTCACCGAGGCCATTGATGAGGGTCAGGCAGTCCATACAGCCCACCTTGACCTGGCAAAGGCCTTCAACACAATACCCCCCTCAGGTATCATTGATAAACCCATCGGCTTGGATGTGAACCTGTACATCGCAGGATGGGTTGCAAACTGGCTAGGTGACAGAACCCACATGGTCATAGTTGCTGGCACCATGTCAGACTCACAGCCGGTCACAGGCGGTGTCCCACGGGGCCCAGTCCTGGGTCCACTCTTTTTCTGCATCTACATTTCCAAAGTACAAGCAAACACAGGGGGGTTATGGCTGACAATGTTTGCAGATGACTGCAAACTGGGTGCCATAGTGGGACGGACATCTGACACAGATATCCTTCAGAAGGGCCTCACAGATATGGATATCTGGTGCCAGGGACATGGCCTACAGCTAAATGCCGGGAAATGCATAGTCATACCCTTCGGGAAAAACAAGGTTACCCCTAGCTGCCATATAGGTGGCAATCCACTGAGCACAGAGGGGGTTACCAGGGATCTGGGGACCCAGGTTGTCAGTCACCATTCGTTCGACACACACGTTGCTAACGTAGTTAGGTAGACCTTCTACATTGCCCACCTGATCGTGCAGGGATTCACATCTAGATCAGGGGAGGTCATCGTCTCCTTGTACTCATCACTCATTAGACCTATGATTGAGTACATTGCCCCATTCGGAAGGTATCTGACCCGACACCTGCAGCAGGTGGGAAGGCCCCATAGGTTCATCGTCAAACGGATGCAGGGTGTCAGGAATTTGTGTTATGCTGCCCGACTGAAAGGACTCCTGCTCCATTCAGTCACATACCACTTGCTCAGTGGTGACCTGTGCCTGACATACAAGGCCATGTCGACCCATATTTGATGACTATGCTTCATCTAATGGATCTACATCCCTCAGAACCACAGGGGCAGGTGACGTGAACCTTGACACGGTCATTAATAGAATGTGTTGGAGGGACAGATTCATCACCCAGACACTCACTATGCTGTGGAACAACATCCCAGTACATGTGAGGCAGAGCACCTTGCTGGCCTTGTTTGAGGGGGATCTTGACCAATGGATGGGAGATTGCAGATATACCCCAGGGATTACTTCATTGTCACTGCTTGACAGAGGTACAGCAATATAATAGGCATTGTTATCTTCGGACTGGAGGGTTGGCAAAGGCAACATAACTATGGGCTAGGGTTATAGCTGCCCTTGGGCAGATAGCCTACTATGTACCTATGGACCTATGAACCTATGTTCATAGTTTGTCCCATTCACACTTGTCTATCCCCTATCCTCATTCGTATGTGTATATTTCTGTGGCACATGATTGAACTATGTATTACCTGCAGGTATGCTGTGTACAGTGCACATACGTCACGGTTGATTACAGTGTATCTGTGTACCTACCTCTGTGATACTGAGGACTGCCACACATATGTCCATACTATTATTCGTTGGCCTGTGGGGGGTTGTTAGGGCAACGGTTACACGTGTCCCTGTTTGTGCACGCGTCATGGTGGTCTTTGACCAGCCTCCATTGCTATCGTGGGATGGACGGTAGTGTTGGTGTGTGTTTGGGATGTGTTTCCACTGCCAGTACATCTGTGGGGGGTGGGGTTGGCACATGTTCCTCTTTGCAGGGAGCCCCATCCTGGACATTTGTGTCATGCGTCAACACTTGGCACGTGCCATATGTCCTGTGCTATTCCCACAGTCGTGTATGCCTTCCTGCATTACTACTGCATGTTACTGGCAGTTTGTATCTGGTACGCATGGCTATTATGTTGGATAGCTTGGCCTATTCCCATGCTATGACATACCCATTCATCCAGGCATATACATGTTATTCCATCCTTTGTGTTGGCCGTGGGTGTTTGGCCATCCGGCAACGCTATTCTCAACGTGTGATGTCCCACCTTCACCTTCTGTGCATGTGGCACCCTGTTGGGGCGTCCTACTTGGTGGGCAGATGTTCCGCCATATGTGTTGTGTTTGACATGTATGCATAGCTAATCATCAGTACGGTGGCTGAACATGCTGCCTTGTCCAGATGTGTACAGTTATGGGCACCGTGGCGTGTGCACGCCTATGGGGTTTCGACAGGTCCATACCACATGCGGGATGTACACATTCTGCCGACACATTCACATGCAGCAATTTGGATATCAGTACCTGAGGTGGGATGTTAACATGTGGGGTACATATTTGCCCGCGTGGCACTGCCTAGGACAATACTTCTTACTACATTTCAGGTATACCCATTGTGTGCAGGTGTGCAGCTGCGCAAGGCTGCTAGCTGGGTTGGGTGCACGGTCGTACATGGGTGCTGGTTACGTGCTATGACGGGGCTGTTGTGTATTACATTTGCATGCATGGGTTCTGCTTCTGGATATTACGCTTAGGCATATGCCGTCCTATGTGTATGCGACGGGCATGTTGCTGGGTGTAGTACATGTTGCTATGCACATGTTTGTCTGTGTTTAGGGTATCTGGTTTCCTTCTGGTTGTTATATCGACGCGGCTGCCCGGCTGTGTACTCTCACTACTGCTGGTGACCATGCCCATGTGGCTACTTGTGTGTAGGTGCGGCGCGCTGACATGCTGTGGTACACCTTCACTGGGTATGCCCACTGACAGTGCATTGCATGACGGACACGGTATTACGCGTATCCTTTGTTCCTTGGACGGGTACAATTTGGACTTTGTGGGTTAATGTTTGGTTCTCCGTTTTGTGTGAATGGGTACTATGTTGCATACTCTGCGTACGTTTCATTATCCATGGACCCTGGCTGGTGCGGTTACTATTGCAGGCAGCCTGTGACAGTCAGCACTTTAGGTTGCTCATCGCCTGCCGGCTTGGCCACGCCTACGGGCGCATCCTACTTGGGCTCGCGCATGTGCCCTCTGCACGTGTCTGTGGTTGCGGCGCGCACTCATTACTATGCATATGGCGCTGCTATGCCGATTATACACTGCACTGCTGGCACAAGCCTTGCACCGGCCTTGCGCCGAGCTTCGTGAATCCTGGGGTAAGGTTATGACTGTTTCCTGTACTCCAGGGTTTGATTCCTTCTGCCTCAGTTTGCCTACTGTGCGACTCTGAGAAAATCACTTAACCATACATTGCTCCCAGGTAACCCCTGAAAAGGAACACTTGTGTCTATTAAGATTGCCTGGCTAATATGTAAACAGCATAAAAAAATTACATATAGACATCTTGGCCACTGGAACATTTAAGAAGCCCACCAGTGCTATTACTAGGATACAGAAGGTACCCTTCAGCCAGATATTACTTTAATTTATCAATGGTATGATATCACTTCCAGGGAATGCAGGCATTGGGGATGCATGGAATTTAACCAGTGTGTCACTTGGCATGAATTTACCCAGTGTGTCACTTGGCATGTAATTTTCCCAATGTGTCACTTGACAAATGTAGTGGATGGAAGCACAGACAGCAATTAGGGAACCACTGATAATGAACACATACACCAACCACATGAATATTATTGCACAAATCATCAGGTGGTATGTGATCAAACAGGTTGCATCATGGATGAGGAGCACATCATCTAGGTGGAAGCTATGATGTCATTCTGTGGTATTCCAGTGCCTTATAACATGCCTTTAGTAGAGGATATGTCTCTTATGGTTGGCTTCTTGGGGATGACAGCTATTGTTTGGAGCCATGGCCTCTCATATTAATACAATCCCTGCAAACACCAAACTAAGGGTTGGCATAATAATTAAAGTCTTTAATTCCTAGATATAAGGTACAAGGTTTGCTTTTGACCTCTAGTTATTGGCTAGGCTTGTAATAGTCTTGGTTGTCTAGTATGAACCTATGAACAGTTTTTGAGGTCTTCAATTTTCATAATATTATTACTATTTCCTGTGGCAGACACAGTTAATACATATCTCTGTAGAGTGTGGAGCATGCTAGGCAGGGGGTTGAATCTGGTAAGGTGTGGTTATCAGACAATTGTGATAGACAGGAGTGGCTTAGCCAAATAACAGAGATATGGCACAGTAACAGAGACACATTTTTGTTGAGGGTTAGTATAACGGTTAAGGTGTTTATAAAGAGAAAGCAAAGGGTTTGATTCTCACCATTGGAATGTAGGCTTAAAATGGCCCACAAGGGCAGATAATCTAATACTTGCCTATGAACTGATGAACCAACACAGGATACCTATAACTGAGCTTACTGGAAAGGCAGGAATACAAATGACTGTACTGTTGCCACTTCAAACTAAGGTTCTGATGCCTAACGATTCTGGTTATACAATGCAATACATTCTGTGTATACTACATACTGCACAACATGACTAACACTTCCCTCACAACACACCCTGTAGCAGATGGCCACTGGCCATAGATATCCAGATGATGTTTTTACTGCCATTCTCATTAATGGTATAAGTATATTGTATTATATGTTTAGTATTCAGATGATGGGTAGGACAACCCTCCAGCTCTAATACAACATGGGCAATTGCCACAACAAATACAAGCAGAGCAGATGGATGCATTGATCCAGTAGCTATTTAAAGAGGTAAGTATTGAGAAGAGTAAAACAATAAAAATGTGTAAAGTAAAATACGTAGAATATGGAATATACAGGCATGGAGACATCTGTGCCAGAACAATGCATTGGCCATAGTTATGATTGTGGTTAACTGTAATGCAAGGGATTAAAGTTGGCATATCATCATTACCCAAGTGATGTGTAGCAACATACAGGAAATAACACCTCAGAGAGGTCACACACCTAAACAGGTCCCCATGGTGATTCATTGTATCATGCTGACCCTGTTGTCTTTTTGTTGTATTGTCTCTGCTCTCCCATGTCTACATCTTCTAGATGTTCCACTCTGGCTGGAGAAGGACAACTGGTAAAGCCTGTGTGAACATGCACACAAGAACTGTCTTCAGCCCCCACACTGGATATGGTGAAAGCTGGAATACCTACAGATGGTATTTCCCTCCTTGACCATTGGAAAAATATAGTGAGCATACTAATGCCAATGTACCTATTTGTGACGTACTATAACTACTAACAGCCCTCTACAGAGTGCAGAATATTGGCTGCTGTTGCAGCACAGCTATCTGGACCTGTCCCAGATCACTTCCAGTAGAATTTTGTGTGAGAACCTTACAGCATAGTCTGATAAAGGAGTTAGTTTGTAGTCCATCAGTGACACTAGATAACAGTAGCATCATGATGTGCTCTACTAGCATCCTGCTGCTGTATCTGCACATGGTATCTATGCAGAAAATGTCAAGCGAGTGGGCAGTTCTTTGCAGTATACAGTGCCTTACCGTATGAGGCTGTGCATCTATTCTTTTTTTTTCTCAAATATTTTTTTATTTTCAATTAAAATAACATTTACATAATATTTTTAAATATCATTTTAAACAACTATATACAATATTTACAATAGCCTGACTTTCAATTATATACAGATCAGTTATCAGAGATACATTATTGATTATTGCAGAGTGTCCAACAAAGATATAACATTCTTCCAAGCATTTTTTACCAATGGCCTGGGATAGATTTGTAGTTCTTTGATTTTTATTTCCATCGATGCAGTTGTCTTCAGTAAAGTGTAGAATTCTTACAAGGTCGGGGGTGTATTTGAATTCCACCTTCTGGTTACGCATTTAGTAGATATTGCAAGTATTGTCCACAACAAATACATATTTGTCTTGTTCAAGTAGGGACCTTCATTTACATTTAGTATAATCAATACTTTAATTAAGGTAAATGATTCATTAAATAAAGCTTGTAAAAAATTATTGATTCCATTCCAATATGATTTAATTTTATTACATTCATAACAAATATGAATCCAGTCTGCTTTATTTGACTTTTCACACCTCCAGCAAAAAACATTGGTAGTAGTACTGATCTTTTTAGTTCTCTCTGGTGTTAAAAATACTCTACGTAAGTATTTCCAGTTAAATATTTTCCAGTACTGTGTGTTAGAGGTGTAATTAACTGATAGTAAGATGTTAGTTTTAATTTCTTCTGTTAACTGCAATGACTGACCTTTTGTTAAGAGCTACCAGTATGATGGTTTGGGAATTGCTTTATATGTTATTAACGCTTTATATAGTTTTGAAATGGAATTTTTCTTTTCACAACTATTATATATAAATTCATACAGAAAACTTATTAGATTTCTAATATCTTTAAATGAGGAATTATTAATTAATCTGCATAAATCTTGAGTGTACATTAGAATGCTTTGTAAGGTTAACCAGTCCTGTGTTGGAATATTGGAAGCAGTTTTTATCATATGTATATCTAAAACATTTAATTTATTTATACATTGAAACCAACATAAGAATCCATTTTGTTCCCAGGAGGTTATTGTTTCCCTATATATTTTGTGAGGAAAGTTCTTAGTGATGGTAAATGGGGTTAAAAGGTCAAACCAAAGTTTTAGATCTATGTTTGCATTGATAAGTTTCCTAAAGGAATTGATGTAATGATTAACCAGTGTTGTTTTAGAAGGTTTTGTTATAGCAATAACCCACGCCTGGGTGTGGGTAATGCGGGATTTAACCACGGTTGGCATGGTTTGGTCCCAAGGGTGAAGCCCGAAAGACCAAACAAAGACAACTGTGGTTAAATCCTGCATTACCCACACCCAGAAGTGGGTTATTGCTATTATACTATGACATTATTTAAGAAAAGAAACAATTACTTTTCTTAAATAATGGCATTGTATAATGCCTCTTTGCTGCCCTTCCACAGCTGTCTGGCATCCGCGGCAGTTCTGATGTACTGCGCATGCCTACACAGTACATCAGAGCTGTGGCCAAAAGCAACGGAGAAAGCAAGATCTCAGTTGCTTTTTTACTGTTTTGCTATGTTAAATGGGTTTAACATACTGAGACAGCTTTAAAATAAGCAACGGAGATGTCTGTTGCTTATTTTAAAGCTGTCTCGCTATGTTAAACCCATTTAACATAGCGAAACAGTAAAAAGCAACGGAGATCTTGCTTTCTCCGTTGCTTTTAAACCTGTCTCGCTATGTTATATGGGTTTAACATAGCAAGACAGCTTTAAAATAAGCAACGGAGATCTCTGTTGCTTATTTTAAAGCTGTCTCGCTATGTTAAACCCATTTAACATAGCAAGACAGGTTTAAAAAAAAAGCAATGGAGAAAGCAAGATCTCCGTTGCTTTTTACACACTGTGTCGCTATGTTAAAGGAGTTTAACATAGCGAGACAGCTTTAAAAAAAGCAACGGAGATCTCCTTTGCTTTTTTTAAACCTGTGTCGCTATGTTAAACTCTTTTAACATAGCGAGACAGTGTTTTAAAAAAAGACTTATACTAATGGAAAAGTTTTCCATTAGTATAAGTCGATTTACAACGTGCACACTGGCCAATCAGCGTGCACATTTTGGAATATTAATAGGGGGTCATGGTATAATATACTATATTGTATACTTATGCATAGTATGTACAAGGGTTTGTTTGATTTGTCTACTATTAAACATTTTTTTAACAGATTAAATTCATTTGTTAATATAGCCATTGTTAATTCTTTCCAGTTGGAAAAATAATTTGGGTTTATCCAGTCTATTGTAGTTTTAAGCACAAATGCTTTTATATATGTTTCTATTTCTGGGAAGTTCAATCCTCCTTGTTTCCAGGGTCTAATGTGATGAGTTAGAGCTACTGTATTCTTTCTGGGATACCATAAAAATGTTATTAAACATGAGTTTATTTCTTTAAGAATGTATCTTTCAGGAATTAACTGTATTGCTAATGCTACATATAGTATTTTTGGCAATAAGACCATTTTTATTAATTGCAATCTGTCTTCAAAAGTTAATATAATTGTGTTCCACTTTTCCTATATATATTTGTATTGTATCAATAATATTTTTATAATTTATTAATATTCTTTCATTTATATTTTTGCATAACACTTTTCCTAAATAATTTAGCATATGCTCTTGTTTTCCTATGATGGCTTTATCTGTAACTTGTAATTCTTTTTTCTTATTTAAAAATAGAAATTTTGATTTTGATCTATTAAAGTGTAAACCTGAAATCTTAAGACATTTCTCCATTACTTCTTCTAGCTCTCCTAATGACTCTCTGGAGTTTGATAGGGTTAATAAAATATCATCAGGAAAAAGCATTATTTTAGATATGTACTGGTCATAGACTTCTATTCCTTTTATTCTTGGATTATTGCATATTATTTCTGCAAATATTTTTATAGCCAAAGCAAATAAAATAGAAGAAAGGGGACATCCTTGTTTAGTACCTTTCGTTATATAGATTCTGAGGTGAAAGGACCTAATTTAATGTAGGCTAAGTTATTAATATATATGTTTTTTAGTAATAAGATGAAGGGAGGAGGAAATTCAAATAATGTTAAAGTTTTAAATAGATATTTCCAGTTGAGGAAATCAAAGGCTTTTTCTATGTCTAATCCGATTACAATTGTTTCTCTGTCTACTTTATACACATAATCTAAAAGAGTAAGTATCCTTTTAATATTATCATGTGTGTGCCTGTTATATAAAAAATCCAGTTTGATCATTATTAATTGTCTTTGAAAGTGGGATTTTCATTCTGTTAGCTAGGATTGACATGAATATTTTGTAGTCATTATTCAGTAATGATATAGGTCTGTATGAGGTACAAAGGTCTGATGGTTTATTATCTTTTAGAATTGGTGTTATGAGAGAATATTTCCATGAGGGGGGTATTTTTGCTTCTGACTGGACTTCTAGCAAAGTTTTATGAAAAACAAACTTCTAAAAGGAAGAAGAGAACACTATAAGAGCCAGCCAAGTAAGATTAGTGCTATTTAATGTAAATCACACTTTCAGCTAGGACAATGCCTCGCCTTCCTCAGACAAACAGCTTAAACGCTGTTGAAAATACCTTTTATACAATCAAATTGGTAATCACATCAATTAACGTGGGCTGTTTGTTACCTTGACAACATATCAACAACAGCCTACCAAAATAAAAATATTAAAAAATTTAAAAAATATATATATATAAAGTTTAATAATTGATCAATTTAAAAGTGTTATTTTAAAATACAAATGGTAAAAAAGGTAAATAAATAAATAACTCTATGTTATAATAAAATCATATGTAATAGGTTCTCTATTAAATGTTGTTTCATCAACAAAACTTATTATTAACAAGCACCACCTAAAATGTCAACGTGTTGTCTGACTATTAAATCTACATCGCAATAATACCCTAGGTTGAACACTTAATAAGCACATTATCTGTTAACAAGACTTAAGATCTTAATAACGCATTAGCTAAACATTGTTCTGAATTTCCAAGCCACAATTTTAGGTTTGTAGTGTTACAACACAGAATTGAGAACAACCAAGGGGGACCCTGGCAAGTCTTGTTAGAAATAGATCAACTAAAATGGCAGATTAGAACAAGGGCTCACATGTTCCCAGGTATTAACAATAACTTTTCCATCAAATGCCTTTTGAGGCTTTTAACTATGGACAGATAATGGGCTTATTAAGTGTTCAACCTAGGGTATTATTGCGATGTAGATTTAAGAGTCAGACAACACGTTGACATTTTAGGTGGTGCTTGTTAATAATAAGTTTTGTTGATGAAACAACATTTAATAGAGAACCTATTACATATGATTTTATTATAACATAGTTATTTACCTTTTTTACCATTTGTATTTTAAAATAACACTTTTAAATTGATCAGTTATTAAACTTTATATATATATATTTTTAATTTTTTTATATTTTTACTTTGGTAGGCTGTTGTTGATATGTTGTCAAGGTAACAAACAGCCCACGTTAATTGATGTGATTACCAATTTGATTGTATAAAAGGTATTTTCAACAGCGTTTAAGCTGTTTGTCTGAGGAAGGCAAGGCATTGTCCTAGCTGAAAGTGTGATTTACATTAAATAGCACTAATCTTAATTGGCCGGCTCTTATAGTGTTCTCTTCATCCTTTTAGAAGTTTGTTGGTCATTTTTCTAAAGTTTTATGAAAAAGGGAGATTACTTTCGAAGGGAAGAGTTTGCAAATTTCCGTAATTATACCATCTATCCCAGGAGTTTTGTTAGATTTGCTTTCTTTTATCTTGTCAACAATTTCTTTGTAGGATATAGGTTTTTGTAGGTCTAGTTTTAAGTTTCAGGAATTTTTTTATAGTGATAATGTTTGTATCTAAGTTTATTTGGTTGTTATCTAAATCTTCTTTTTTGAAGTGTTCCATATAATGGAACCGAAATGCTTCAAGGATGTCTCATATATCTGATACTTTTTTCCCTTTCTTTTCATGATATATACTACCGATGTTATTTGCTTTAGATTGTATTTTAATTCTTGTAGATAAGTTATGTAGATATCTGGGGGAGGTGGCTAATGAGTTTATTTTTAATTTTTCCAAGGCTAGACAAGTTTAGTGTGTTATAATTTCATTATATTTTTTTATTTAATTCCTCTATTTCTTTTTTGACTTCTGGACAATTCTGATTTTTTTTTTAGATTTTGCTGTCAAGAGTCTGGTTTGCAAGTCTGTCTATTCAGTTTCCCACTCTCAAACTTTGTTTTTGTACCAGCTAAGGGACTTGCCAAATAAATATGCTTTTAATGAGTCCCAAACCATGACTCTACTGATTTCTGTTGTATTATTAATTTCAAGAAATAATTCTAGTTCTGACAACATCCAGGGTCTGAATTCTTTAATTTTCGTGATATATGATGGAATTCTAGTTGAGAGGATTAAAGATTTAAACTCTATTTGGAGCTTCATTATCAGAGAGTCATGATCTGAGAAGGAGCATGGAACTATTGAGAAGTTGAAGATTTTTGTTTGTAAATCTTGAACTACGAATAATTTGTCTATTCTGGTTTGTGTTCCAAATCTATGGTCTTTATGGGAAAATAATAAGGATTTATCATCTTTTACTTTAAAAGTGTCTATTAATTGAAATGAATCAATACATCTTTTTAAGGATTTTGAAATAGTTGCTATGCGAAAAGACTTCTTAGTGGTTTCAGAAGCTTCTATGGTACAACTAAAGTCTCTTCCCAGCATAAGATTTCCTTTATAATTGTTGGAAATAAAATCCAGGTGTTTTTTAACCGTTCCTGCTCCAATTCCTGGGAACCAATATAGATTAGCTAAGGTCCATACTCTGTTATTAAACTGAATTATAACAAATGCTAGTAGACCTTCTTTGTCTTCATATTTATAAATAACATTTGGAGTGATTATGTTTTTCTTCCAGAGAATTGATAAACCTTTTGTCTTTGTTCTATAGAAGGATTGAGCTAAGATTGTATAGTCCTTAGGGTTCCAAATAAAGCTAAATGCATTTCCTGGAGAAATACTACTTGTGCCTTATTTAGATTTAAATATTTTAGTAAGTTTGATCTTTTATTTGCATTATTTAAGCCATTAGTATTTAATGATAAGAATGTTAAATCCATTTCAAGTTATTGTTGAAAGAAAATTTTTGCTTCTTTTTTTTATTTTGATTATAGTAGTTATACCATATTCTCTGATAACACTGAATCTTATTTTTATGTGTGCAAACTTGGGAGTGTAATTTAATGTTCTTTCTTCTTTAAATACAAGTAGGGTAAAATTCTGGTCAGGCTTTAAAAAAGTACTTCTATAAAACATTAATTGTAAAGTATCAAATACAAGTAAATATGAATTTCCCATTAAACATGGAATGAAAGTCATTCCTAATCCAATAGATAAAGATAGATCTATTTGATTGTCACTCATACCTTTAACCAACAATATCAACTGAGCTCCATATGTTAAATTACTATATGGAGAATTTTCTGAAAAGATATATGAAATTATATATTATTCTATTATTGTTCTATAGTTTTTTATATATCAGGATGGAATGTTAGTAGTGTAAACAATTATTACATTGACTTAGAAAATATCCAATATTTAGTTACCGTTAAGAGATCCCAAACATGCCAGATATGTCATTTTGGATAAAGTAAATGCAACAGAGGAGCATACACTAAATATGCTAACAACAAATAGATTATTACTTAATTTGAGTACAAGGACTCAGCAGGAGACAATGAGTAATTACCAATGAAATATGAATATACTGTAGGTGTACTGTCTTCCTTTACTTTCCCATTCTTCAGATCACCAACTTCAACTTACACTTATGAAAAGACATGGCTTATCAGTGCTATCCTGACTCTGAGTAGAGGTGCTGTACATTCTAGTGTGCAGTGATTTTATATATTTATAGATTTACAAAGCAGAGTCTAAGAATGAACTGTGATCACCCTGACAATTCCCAACCTACATAGGGCACCTCCTACTTCCAGAATGGGTAATCACATCAGGTCTTGAATGAATATAAAGGTACCTATATGGTAATCAAGACTTACCTTAAGTAAGTATTAATCAAATAGTATTTAGAGCATCTTAGAGAGTTCTTGGGGCAGTTAGAATACTCTTAAGCCTCTCCTCCCTTGACCAAAAACAGATATTTCCCTTCCCTTTCTTCCCCTTGTTTTAAATCTGTACTAATATAAGAAATTCAGCAAACATAGGTAAACAGAAATAACATTCAGTAGTCCGTCTTGTACATGACTCGCAATCCATTAAACAAGTCAGTGACTAACATCACTTTAGTAAACATTATAAATACAAATTAGAAATAATTTCATAGCTCTTTAAATTTTCTGATAAAGCAAAAAGTTAACAATAAGCTATATTAACTAAAAGTGTAAAGCATTTCAATTTTTCCTTTTATGCATACATTTCTACTTATATTGTAGTGTCAATAGCTGTCTTTGAAATCTGTATAATACTTCACTTCTTCAAATCATTCTTATTAAAATTCAGGTTTTGTTTTGTTAAAACAGCAACAATATTTCAAGGGCACAATTAATATTTAGACTGATGTTTCAAATAAATAACTTGTCAGTTGCCAATTGAGTTAGTTTAGAATGTATGGTTAGTGCAAATATAGCATGTTGCAAAAATAATATGTATTTTTTCGTGTGCTCTAGAGACTGTCATATGCAAGTGACATATATAATGTAGCATATATAGAGCAGATAGTTTATGGATTCAGGTTGTTAAAGTAAATTCTGCTTATTAATCAGGCAGGTTCATTTAAATTCATAAGTAATTTGGAGACATTTCAGTTGAGTTTCCAGGAATGTGTAGTCCAATGTGAATAATTGAGTCCACTTTTCCTCATAAACATATGCCACAATTCATTAAACAAAGCAGAGTCTAACATCTGTCTAATAATAATTATAAAGACAAAGAATAGTAATTTCCTAGCTCTTCAAACTTTCTGATATCGTATAATGTTGACAGTAAGCTATTTTAACTGGAAGACTAAAACATTTCAATACTTACCTGTGAATATATATTTTACTTTTACTGTAGTGTCAAGAATTGACTTTGAAATCTATGCATTACTTCACTTCTTTCAAGTCATTCATTTTACAGTTCAGATTATATTTTGTCAAAATGTCAATAGCATTTCAAGGGCACATTTAATATTTAAACTGATATTTTAAATGAATAGCTATCAGTTACCAAGTGAGTTTGTACAGAGTGTGAGGTAACTGCAAAGATAACATGTTGCAAAAAGTAATATGTATCTTTTCATGTGCATTAGAGACTGACAATTTCAAGTAGCATATAAAATGTAACTTTTACAGTGCAGACAGCTTGTGAAATCAGCATGTTAAACTGAGTAATACTTTTCAGTCAAGCAGCTACATTTAAGTGCTCATGTAGTTTGGGAACATTTCAGTTGTGTTTCCAGGAATATGTAATCCTATGAGGATAAATCATAAAATATTACAAATAGTCCTATGATGCATTTATTTTATCTTGCTTAGGGTGTTTTTCATTTCAGTAACTAAACAACATTCATCATCTTCTTTCAGCTGTTCCCGTTGGGGGTCGCCACAGCAGATCACCTGTTTCCATTTCTTCCTGTCCTCTGCATCTTGCTCTGTCACACCAACCACCTGCATGTCCTCTCTCACCACATCCATAAACCTTATCTTGGGCCTTCCTCTTTTCCTGTTACCCGGTAGCTTCTTCCTTAGCATCTTTTTCCCAATATACTCAGAATCCCTCCTCAGCACATGTCCAAACCAATGTAATCGTGCCTCTCTGGCTTTGTCTCCAAACCTTCCAACCTGGGCTGACCCTCTAACATACTTATTCCTAATCCTGTCCACCCTCGTCACACCCAGTGCAAATCTTAACATCTTTAATTCTGCCACATCCAGCTCAAACTCCTGCCTTTTTGTCAATGCCGCTGTCTTCAACCCATATAACATAGCTGGTCTCACTACCCTCTTGTAGACCTTCCCTTTCACTCTTACAGGTACTCGTCTGTCACAAATCACTCCTGACACTCTTCTCCACCCACTCCATCCTGTCTGTACTCTCTTCTTCACCTCTTTTCCACACTCACCGTTACTCTGAACTACTGACCCCAAGTATTTAAACTCATCCACCTTCGCCACCTCTACTCCTTGCATCCTCACCATTCCTCTATCCTCCCTCTCATTCACACAAATATATTCTGTCTTAGTCCTGCTGACCTTCATTCCTCTTCTCTCTAGAGCATATCTCCATCTCTCCAGGGTCTCCTCCACCTGTTCCCTACTCTCACTACAGATCACAATGTCATCTGCAAACATCATAGTCCACGGGGACTCCTGTCTGATCTCATCTGTCAACCTGTCCATCACCATTGCAAATAAGAAAGGGCTCAGAGCTGATCCTTGATGTAACCCCACCTTCACCTTAAATGCATCCATCACTCCCACCGCAGATCTCACCGCTGTCACACTACCCTCGTACATATCCTATACCACTCAAATACTTTTCTAATGCTCCTGACTTCCTCATACAATACCACAACTCCTCTCTAGGCACCCTGTCATATGCTTTCTCTAAGTCTACAAAAACACAATGCAACTCCTCCTGACATTCTCTGTACTTCTCCATCAACACTCTCAGAGCAAAGATCACATCTGTAGTGCTCTTTCATGGCATGAAACCATACTGCTGATCACTAATCATCACGTACCTTCTTAACCTTGCTTCCACTACTCTTTCCCATAACTTCATGCTGTGACTGATTAATTTTATCCCTCTGTAGTTACTACAGCTCTGCACATCACCCTTATTCTTAACAATCAGTACCAAAACATTTTTCTCCATTCCTCAGGCATCCTCTCACTTTCCAAGATTTCATTAAACAATCTGGTTAAAAACTCCACTGCCATTTCACCTAAACACCTCCTTGCTTCCACAGATATGTCATCTGGGCCAACAGCCTTTCCATTCTTCATTCTCTTCATATCTATCCTTACTTCCTCCTTGCTAATCCATTGTACTTCATGATTCACTATCCCTACATCATCCAACCTTCTCTCCCTCTCATTCTCTTCATTCATCAACCCCTCAAAGTACTCTTTCCATCTCCTCAACACACTCTCCTCGCTAGTGAGTATGTTTCCCTCAATATCCTTTATCACCTTTACCTGCTGCACATCTTTCCTAGCTCGGCCCCTCTGTCTAGCCAATCAGTATAGGTCCTTATCTCCCTCCTTAGTGTCCAACCTTTTATACAACTCTTCATATGCCTTATCCTTAGCCTTCACCACCTCTCTCTTTGCCATGCACCTCATCTCCTTATACTCCTGTCTACTTTCTTCATCTCTCTGACAATCCCACTTCTTCTTTGCCAACCTCTTTCTCTGTATACTCTCCTGTACTTCCTCATTCCACCACCATGTCTCCTTGTCATCCTTCCTCTGTCCAGATGTGATACCAAGCACCTTCCTAGCCGTCTCCATTTCTAGCTCTGCTGTAGTTACCCAGCTATTTGGTAACGTATTCACCACAGCCATGTCCATTCTTTTAGCAAAATCCACTACCATCTGACCTTCTGCATTCCTTTGTTTAACACCATACCTACCCATCACTTCCTCATCCCCTCTGTTCCCTTCACCAACATGCCCATTGAAATCTGCTCCAATCACCACTCTCTCACCCTTGGGTACAGTCACCACCACTTCATCCAATTCACTCCAAAATGTTTCTTTCTCATCCATTGCACTCCCAACTTGTGGAGCATATGCACTAACAACATTCATCATTACACCATCAATTTCCAGCTTCATAAACATCACTCTATCTGACACTCTTTTCACCTCCAAAACACTCTCAGCATACTGTTCCTTCAGAATAACTCCTACTCCATTTCTCCTCCCATCCACACCATGATAAAACAATTTGAACCCACCTCCGATACACCTAGCCTTACTCCCCTTCCATCTGGTCTCTTGCACACACAATATACCAACCTTCCTTCTGTCCATCATATCAGCTAGCTCTCTCCCTATACCAGTCATACTGCCAAAATTCAAAGTTCTGACCCTCACTTCCACAGTCCTAGCCTTTCTCCTCTCCTCCTGCCTACGGCCATGTCTTCCACCTCTTCTCCTCCTTCGGCCAACAGTAGCCCAATTTCCGCCAGCACCCTGTAGGCTAACAGTACTGGTGGCGGTCGTTGTTAACCCGGGCCTCGACCGATCCAGTATAAAAATTTTTCTTGGTGACTGCATGAAATGTTTTGGCGAAGTTTTACGCCGGATGCCCTTCCTGATGCAACCCTCCCCATTTATCTGGGCTTGGGACTGGCATAAAGTAACTAAACAACATAATTTTTTCTTATTAAAAGTAACTAAACAACATTACTTTTTCTTATTATTTGTTATCTGTGAGGCTAAATGCACTTTGCAGGTTCACAGTGTCCTTAGAAACTGCAGCAATTGTTTACTGTTGCTATGGCAACACAAATAGAATGTGAAGAAAGCTTCACTTCTCTTAACCAACAGTGCATTTTTACCTCCTTTTTTTTATATATTTGTAAATACTAAAAGGAAATAATTCAAAGGACATGTACTTGAATGGAACATTTCAGAGTTAATCACGAACATGCCCCCAATCTCAATAAGCATAACAGTGACTATCATTAATCTAATAAATATTGGGGCACTTGCGTTTTATCGTAACCACAGTTTCGCAGTTGCGTTAATACTTATGTTGGCCTGAAAAGGAGTGTGGGAATTAGCATAAGATGTAATTTAATGTCTGTATTAACAGCAAGAAAGTTTGTTGGTCTTACATTCAGGAAGTTAAACAACCGTGCAAGTTACACACTCACTGTTCAATTGGATCGGCTGCTGTTGTACTGTTCAAAGGATTACTTGAAATGTGAATTGTTTTTAATTGGCTGAGTTGCTGTCCTTGGCTAAAACTATTTCATGTGCAGTGGGTTACATTATCGTATGTTATCATTTGAACTGAATAGCTGCTATTTTATGAAAATGTACTTGGATTTCCATATGTCTTCAACCTCTCTTCTGCTTCTGTATGTCTACTAATTTTCCGGGTTCTGACTGAGCTCTACTGGCAGTTTCATTTCTATCCCTCTTCCCACTCACATTACTTCTGCTCATGTCGGTGTAATTTAAAATGGACATTATATTTTTTAACATGGGGTTTGGCCTTCACACCACGGAAACTATTTTTTTTTAATAATACTGGTTGGCATATCGGCAAGCACGCATTTCAAGGACCCCGGCATATCGGCAAGCACGCATTTCTAGGACCCCCCCCCAACTGTAAACCAGGTCAGAAATTCTACTGTACTTTATAGTTCTTAGCACCTTCTTTTCCTTGACTATAAGTGTTATCTAAGATTTCGGTACTTGCATATTATTGCAACGGAAGTAAAGCTATGTAACATTATACTGGACAGAAATCCCGTAATGATTTTAGTCTTGCATTTAAATGAGAGAAAATGTTTTCAAGCAGCGATATCTACCAGTTTATAAATGTGGTTGCGATAATACGTAAGCACCAAATATTGTAATAATTAATGAAGTTCACTATTCCAATTAGTCTACCTTAAAACTAGATTATTTTAGACTATTATTTATCTATGTATAGATAGTGAGTTATTAAATATATACATACTATATTAGTATAGTAAATAGGAGAGAATTTAGAAAGGGAAACAAGATGCAGTTAAAATAATAATGAGAAAAGAGAGAAGAGAGAGAAAGAAAAGAGAAAATTAAGAGAAAATACACATATACTATGTATGTTGATTTACAGTATAAATATTTTATGTGCTATATAACTCTTCTTCTGTGAAAGAAAAGTACCCTGTTTTACATACCTGAGGTAATGTGAAAACTCTCATGTGTCATCTATTTTCAAAAAATATAGATAAAGATTCCAGTAGTTAGTTACCTTTGTTTTAAAATTCCAAGCAGTAAAATTGGTCCTTTAAAGTAATGTTAAAACAATTCATATCATAGTAGATGCTTTGAGAGATTTGGCTGTAACAGTATCAGTCTTTTGCTTCTTCTTTTTGACATCTGTCCAGACATTTATTTCTTTTGTTCTCTTGGTAGAAGGTGACATCCAATCCATAACTTCTGGTAAAGTAATCACATTATTAGTTTTAATAAATGAAGAGGCTTCCTCTAAGTCAATAAAAGTCCTCATCTCGTTGGCATACAGTATTCTTATCTTAGCTGGATATGCAAGTTGTGCCTTGATGTTATTTTGTTTCAGAAACTTTATCACTGGTCACACTTTTTTCCTTTGTTCCATTATTCTAGGTGAATAGTCGTTATCAAATCTTATCGGGCTCTGTTTATATTTTAGAGGTGCCTTCCTCCAAGCAGATCGTAAAATCAATTCCTTGTCCAAGTATGGAAGAAATTTGATAATTATTGACCCGGGAGGCGAGTTTGAGTTAGTGGCAGGTTTCCCAAGAGCTCTGTGTGCCCTTTCAATGCCAAAGGAAAGTCTTTCTTTTAAATATAAAAAGTCAGGGATCAAGCTTGATAAAAAGGAAATAATATCCTCACCTTCTGTGTTTTCAGGTAATCCGAAAATCCTGATGTTATTTCTCCTCTTCCTATTTTCCAAGTCATCTACTTTATTAACCAAGTGTTTTGTTTAAGAAGCAGTTCTCTCTGTGTTTCCTCTTCCTTAAGTCTGCTTTCTAAATCATTTAAAGAAATCTCTATTCCTGTTATCCTTGTCTGGTGTTGTTGTAGCATTTCCTTGAGGGTGTCAGCTTGTTTTTGACTGTTTGTTTTAAGATTTTCTAGGTTCTCTTTAAAATCATCCATCTTCAAAGACAACCCCTGCAGGGTAGATAACATCTGTTGTAGTTCCTTCTTTAAGGCAGCATCCTGGTGAGAATTCCTTGAGTTGATCATTTTAACAAGTGAATATATCTCCAAGATTTTTGACAGGAAATTATTTGTAAAACTATACCAAAGTTTCTAATTATGTAAATTAGACCTTTATCTATAAGATTTTATACTTTGAAGAAAAAAAATAATATTTTTTCCTATCTTATTTAACTAGTTATATGGAGCTCTAAAATACTGCTGCTTTCAGTTAGCCATTCAGGCTCCACCCCCTGTGCATCTATTCTTGATTGCAGTTGATCTGCTTGTTATGCAATGACATCACTTTTGACGACATCCTCAACAGCAGAAGCTATTGATTTACAAGGCTGTGCATGTTGTGGTGAGACCACAGCATGTTCAGATGTAAGTGATATATAGGTGTAACTGCTACATCTGTGTGTATATCAGCATGATTGTCCATGTTACTCATCTCTGAGGCAGCTGTGACCCTCAATGACTTTCATGAATGCTACTATCTCAACCCACCCCCCTCGTTGCAACTTTTGTTTGTTACCTTTGCATTTAGTAAGGCCTCCACTTCTTGCCTGGAAAAGTTTGCCTTCCATATCCATGGAGACACTACAAGAGAATGATAGAAAGGTATGTAGGCCTAACAAGTAATGACAATATTGTAATACCATACTTATGTCACCTAACATTGCTGGGCATTTATAATAACAGATGCTTACTACTTGTAGTGCATGGAGTGTCATGATTACCCTTAGAAAATGGGGAGAAGGCAGGCTTGTTAAATACCTTTCTGACATCAACAGATGCTTAACAAGCTCTTGTGAAGCACTCTTTACCACTTTTAATAACTAGTCACACACTGGACCATTAATAATTGTCAGTGGTCATGACAGAACACTGTTGGGAGATAAAGTGCTTTAAAATATATTCTTCATTCAGCCTTTGGGGGGGGCTGAACAAAGACTTTGAATATGTTTTAAAGGTCTTTCTGCTTGCTGTTCTGTTCTGTGGTAGCCAATCTCTATGTGTTACAGTTTTCAATGCTGTAAAACACTCAATGCTCAAACATTTTTCTTTACTTTTTGTAGTACATGGGAGCAGGTTATGTTCCATCTATTAAAAAGGCTTACCATCAGGTCTTTCTGATCATAATCTTCCTTGTTATGTGTTCCTAACACTGATGTCAAGATTAAACTTTTGAACTTTGCTCTTGAGGTGAATTTCTTGAAATCCAAGTCTCAAATCCATAAGTTGTTTATGTTTGGAGAACTGATCATAATCCTCTATATTTATCCATCTGTAACAATATCTGAATTCAAGCCACTGAAAACTGCAGTGATTGCACCTGTATATTAGTATCATGGTATTACTACAGCTTACCTGTATTCAAACAGGAATAAAGTAGCTACTATTATGCATTCAAACTCAGGCAGGTGAGAGCCAGAAGAAAATTTAGGAATTACTCCAGTTTACAATCCTGCATAAAAAGCACCTTGAGTGGAGACAGTGCATGACTGAAACAATTCATATATTTTGCAAACTGCATAACCATATCATATGGAAATACAGAGAGAGAGAGAGACACACACACACACGCACACACGCTCACACATGCTCACGCACGCGCGCACACACACACACACACACACACACGTGCACACACATAGTGAAGGACACATATCTAAAGCTTTGCAGCTATAATGGGATGATTAACAGTAAATGGCATAAATCAGGTATGACATCACAACACATTAACACAGACCTACAGCATATCCATATTTTTGCCAGATATTCTTGACAGGCAAGTATAGGCATGAGGGAAAGATGTTTCTGGAAAATGCACTGTCCTATGCACTGACTGAAAACAAGTATGTGAGATTAAATTTGTAGTCAAGTGGCTATGGATAGTGGCCCCGCCATTTAGAACAGTGCTGGCATGAGTTGTTGGACCTCTGAATGTCAGACCGAGAGGCTTCAGTACTTCATGGAACTTGAGAGGAGGTGAGCAATAGTGGCATGTGGTGACTTTAAATATCACCCAGAAAATATGGTTGGGTAACACCATGTGTAATTGTGCTTATAATATGCACAATTACACATGGTGCCACCATGTGTAATTGTGTAATTGTGCTTATAATATGTTTTTCACTTAGAGCTCAAACATATGTTACAGTCAAAAAGCAGTCCTTTTTGGAGCATCATCTCTTCCTCCATCAACAACCTAGTGAGCAGATATCACATAAGTGCTTGATATCTGCTCATAGATCATGGTAAACAGGGGAAAGGTAAGCATGCAGAGTTCAGGTGTCTATTGAGTACCAAGGCTACTGAATTGTCCTGCACATGTTATGAATGTGACTACTGTACCACCAGTACACTGTACTATGAGGCACATGGTTTTTCAGTGTCAGCCTAGGCCATAATATAGGTGTGTTTGCAGTTCACAGTCCACAAACATGGTTGTCAGGTTGCCCAGCAACATGTGACAAATGGCTTCTGTTATTCAGTGTTGATGTGGTGCATAAGGTGTGAAATATGCACCATATGTACCACTTTTACCTCCATTACATAAGGTCATGACAAGTGCCTAAAGTGCAACTTCTTTTCACATAGCATTCATGTTGCATGACACAGACATATATGTCTATGTATATGATAGACATAGTGTTGTCATCAGTGCATGCCATTGTCATTGCATTACCACTGCCAATCACAGAGACTATAATATTATAGGAAGTTTGTTCACATGTACATTGGTAGCTACTGCCAATGTTGTGGTAGGTCATAGTCTAGGATAAAGCCTGTTAATTTGTTGCTTGTATTTGTCAGGATGGTATGGTTGCCTTCATATGTGTATATGGTAGCATCATCTGTAGCATTGGTGGTATAGTGGTGAGCATAGCTGTCTTCCGACAGTTGACCTGGGTTTGGCGAATGCAAGCTGTCTGTATATTTAGACACTCGTCTTGATGGTATAGTGGAGAGACAGAGAAGTGGTGCTCATTTGCAACTAAGAAGGCTAATTAAGTCCAATAAATTCAATTTTAAGGTCAAGATAGCCTCCCAGGCAGAAGACAACCATAAGGCCTTCTTCAGTTACGTTAGAAACTGCAAAGGCAGCACAGAGCAGTGTGCTGAACTTGTAGTTAATGGTGCTACATTCACTGAGCTGGGTGATACAGCAAATCTGCTAGCTGACAAATTAATTTCCAACTTTACTCCCCACTCACCCCAGCCACCCCCAAGAAGTACATTAAAACATAACCCTTCCAACTATAAATAAAGAGCACATCTTGGCTGTGCTTGCCAAGAAAATAGCTTCTGTGGGCCTTGATAATATTCCAGGATGCCTCCTGAATAGTCAAAATTAGGAGCTATCAAGACCACTGAAGTTACTATTGAACTATAGTCTCAAAACAGGCTTCATGCCATGAGAATAAAGGACTGCAATGGTCATCCCTCTTCACAAGAGTAGACGATCAACAAATCTCAGAAACTACAGGTCCATTAGTCAGATTAGTCTTACATGCAAAGCCATGGAAATAATTATCATGGAAATGATCAACAAAAACCTTTAGACACTGGATCAATCCCAGATTGGCTTTATCAAAGGAAGGTTATACCTAGTGACCCTTGTGGACTTCTTTGAGAAGGTCACTAAGGCAATGAATGAGGGTAAAACAGTGGATACTGCCTATCTTGACCTAGCTAAGGCATTTGATACAATATCCTAATCAATTATTGTTAACAAACTTAAGGGATTAGGCATAAAACCCTGTATAATGTGCTGGATAGTCAAATGGCTCACAGATAGGACCCTGGAAGTTAGGATTGGTGAGGCCACCTCCATAAAGAGGAAGGCTACCAGTGGAGTTCCTCAGGGCTCTGTGTTGGGCCTATTCTTCTTTGGCATCTACTTCACAGAAGTCAAGGCCAATGTCAAAGGCTTCTGAATGACCAGGTCTGCAGATGACTGCAAACTGGGAGTAATCATAGAATCCTCCCAAGACGCAAACATCTTACAAGAGGGTCTAACACACACAAATGACTGGTGCAAA
Organism: Protopterus annectens; assembly: GCF_019279795.1. Classification (NCBI taxonomy): domain Eukaryota; kingdom Metazoa; phylum Chordata; order Ceratodontiformes; family Protopteridae; genus Protopterus; species Protopterus annectens. The sequence continues at coordinate 413,830,162 of NC_056741.1, forward strand.
AGTCACAACTTAAAAGTTGATGCCAAGAAATGCATTACAGTACCTTTTGGGAAGCTGGTCATCCCAAGAAATTACATCTTCGACAAAACACCCATAACAGTATGCCCACTAGTCACGGATCTCGGAACATGTGTAGACAGTAACCTGGCCTTTAGCCAAAATGTGTCCAAGATAGTAAGGAAACCCTTCTGTGTTGCTCAATTTATAAGAATGGACATGGCATCTAGGTCCAGGGAAGTCATTGTACTGCTAAACTCAGTTTTCATTAGACCCATCATTGAGTATAATTCCCCCTTTGGTATGTATCTCACCGGATAAATGCAGCAACTGGAATGTCCACAAAGGTTTCCTACAAAAAGAATGTAGAGCATAAACACAATGTCACATGTGAATCACCTCAAAGACTTCTCTCTATACTTGGTCTCCTACAGACTACAGAGAGGCAGTCTATGACTGGCATGCAAGGCATTCCTGAACCCAGCTTTTAAGAACTTTTTGCACATATGTAAAACTAGCAGCAACAGAACTACTAGATCTAAAGGCCTAAACTTTGCTTATGACATAAACAAGACATGTTGAAGAGACAGACAAGTTTCTCAGAGAATTCCTATTCTCTTGAATAGACTTCCCATCCAAGTGAAACAAGGATGTTCCCTAAGCTTATTTCCATGCAACTTGGACCATTGCATGGGAAATCAAAACTTCTCACCTAGTCTAGAGCCTATGCCTCTGATGGAGGCAGTCAGTAAATCATGTTGTAACCAACAATCGCCCTCTTATATAAATATCAAAACCATATAAGTTATAGGACATATTTGGGTTGCGTGGCTAGGCTTATAAAGGCCCTAGTGACCTGTATATGGTGTGTTCTGGATGGCATGATGATTTCGATGACCTAGTTCATGCCACAGTGTCAGTGAAGCTACCTTGGATATTTTACTGTGTTGAAATATTTAGCAGATGGGTAGTGTGCCAGACATGACCCCTTAGAGGCACACTCACATGGGTCCATGGCATACTGAAAAGGAGATGTGCTATCCAAAGCAATGCAAGAATATGTATTCCATGAGCACATGTCTGGTCTTGCAAGCAAGTGTGCAAATGGCTAGTATTACATCATGCTTGTGTTTTCTAGAACATGATGAGAGGGACAGAAAGCCCTTCTGCAGGAAACCTAGGAAGAGGATTGTGTACTCGTTCCTGTGAGTCAGTTAGGCAGTTCCCTTGTTGTGTTATTCACAAATATGTTGGCATGCTGGCATTTGGTGCATTGTCATGTTCGTGAATCATGCACTTTGAAAAGTGTCTTCTTTGCCTCTCTGATTTTACATTGGTGTGCAGTTATTCACTACAGTTGTGAATATGTCTGTCTTCTGTGAATGGAATACTTTGAATGAGCTATGGTATTTCTTGGGATGCTCTGTGCCAGTCAGCATCCAGTATTTATTATGCCAGCCAAGCTACTTCAAGTCTTGCATCACAATCAGTGTAGATTCACTGCATCAGAATCAAGGGAACAAATCAAAGAAATCTCAGTGAACCTCTGTATCATTTATTTATTTATTTATTTGACATTTGTTGACTGGGTTAGTCTGACGGAGCCAAAGCCCTTTTTCAGCGGTGGTCTGGGGAGAAAAGCTTCACACTTTCAATTTCAAACAAAAAATTACAACAAGAGTTACAACAAAAATTTCAACAAAAAGAGAGTATGTACATTATTACATCAATAAAATCAAACTGTACAGTCCTATCAGAGAATAAGTCTTGAGTACTTCAGTAAAGACGTGCAGTACAAATGTTGTAAATAAAGGGATAGCACATTAGTTGTAAAGTATTATTGAAGTCAAAGAAAGGAGGATAGGTGAGACTGAGGTGATGAGTACTGGGTGATGCTTTAAGGGGGGTAGTTACAGTGGCAAATCCATTTCCTGTTTAGATAATTTTTAGTAGCAGTTTTGAATTTAAAAGGGTGATTGGTATTTCTGATGTCTAAGGGAAGCTTGTTCCAAGACTGGGCTGGGGAGTAACTGTACAGGTTTTGTCCTATTATTGTTTTAGGCTTGTAGATCTGGAGAAAGTTCTGTTTGGAGCTTCATAGGGATCTTGGAGCAGCGTAGAGAGAGACAGCTGAGGCAGTGTTGGGACAAAAAGGGAGCAAATGCAATACAGAATGAATAATTTGAAGTTAAGTGAGAAGCAGCTGGTAAGGAAATTCTAGCCAGTTTTAACTTTTTTTAGAGTAAGGCAGTGGTGTGAGTAGTTGGAATGGTCTGCTGTGAATCTTCCAACTTTATTGTAAGTGGATTCAAGTTTTGTTAGAAGAGTGGTTTGAAAGTTAATAAGCATTTGTGAGCCATAGCATAGGGTAGGTAGGAGGTAGGTGTGAGATTTTAGCTTTACTGGATAAACATTTTTTGTTCCTGTAAAGAAGTCCCAAGTTTTTAGTGGGTTTTCTTAATGTTGATTAGGACATGCATTTCAAATTTAAGATGGTCATCAATGATGACCCCTAATATTTTTGTGGGAGATTCAACAGATATAGTGGTGTTATTGAGGGATGAGATGGAAAAGGAGGATTTAAGATGGTACATATTTTGGGGGTTGAAAAGTAGGATGTTAGTTTTTTTTTGGATTAAGAATAAGCTGGTTCTTAATGAACCAACTTTTGATGGATAAGATGGAAGTCTGTGTCAGTGTATTTAGGTCAGAGAGGGAATCAGCTATGGTGATAACTGTGGAGCTATCTATGTATTGCACCTGTGATGACTGGGGGCATGAGGTATAAAATAGACTGGTAAAGATATTAAACAGTAATGGGCCAAGGACTGATTCTTGGGGTAAGCCCATCATGACAGGCAGAGCTGGAGAGGTAGCAAAGAGTCATTTGACAGAATGGAGTAAGTCACTGAGGTAACTAGTGAACCAGGAAATAGTGGAAGTGAAGAGGTTTAGTTCAGAGAGTTTGTGCAGGAGGAGAGGGTGGGAGACTGTGTCAAATGCCTTTGAGAGATCAGGAAATAGGCATGAAACCAGTTTATTATTGTCTCTGACTTGGGATATGGTGTTTATGAAGGAAATGAGAACAGCGGAGGTGCTATGTTTAGGTCAAAAGCTATGTTGAGAAGGTTAAAGATAATCTTTGTAATAGAGGCCTGACGGAGAGTCTACTAAGGGACATGTGGGTGACTGACTGAATACAAAACCTCAACAATATTATATCTTCCCTGCAGTGTTCAGCTTCTACAGTTGTTAAAGTAAACAATACCTGTCAGTATAAAATAAACTGCAGATTTTTACTACATTAATGGATGTATCTTCAGACCAATTAAAGTTAGGGTGAAGTGCTCCCAGATACATACATAAAACAGACACAGATAAATATAGATATAGATATCGTAAATACTCTACAATCAATGTCAAGGCTGTTAATATACAATTATGAGCTTAGTAATACATGATAAGCATACTATTTGTGTACAGAAGTAACTTTGAGTGTACATATATCTATCTATATTTATATATCTGTGTATATTTATTTATTAATTATACCTACAATGATCAAAATATCAAAATGTTGATGTCACTTACATTTACACAAAAGGTGAACAATGCAAGCATCAATCCTTCACTAAGTATGAACTGAGCAATACCCTTGGATTCGAAGCATGGAAACAAATCCATAAAAAAACATTGAAGGCATAATTTTTGCAGACCCCCTTACCACCTACTAATTCTTTCTACTAATTCTGAGACTGAGCAATCCCCAGGAAAAGGGTATATTCCCTGACCTTGGAGACTGTCTCACACACCTGTTAACCATCTGTTTAGTCGACCAAATCATGTCAGTCAAACAGATGACAGTATTAATGAGAATTTAATAAAGTAGGGGTGTATATACTCCCAGATCACAATCCAACATCAGAATTGCACCTAGAAGTGGCTATAACTGCTTGGTGGTGGGTTGTCTGGATGAAAGTGACCCTATTGTCATTTGCTCAGTGTAAACAGCCATCATTCAAAAAAAGAGAGGGGGGGATAAAATACATCACATAATGCTTAGACCTTCAGAGCTTCTAGAGGGCTGATGGCCCCCATATACCAAAGCTTTATAAATGGATTTTGACATGGGGTTGGTAGTGCCCTCTGTCCTGAACCCCACCTAGTCAAAAACAGTCCTGCTCAGAGGTGTACCAAAATGGTCTCTGTAGCTTGTGTTGGAAGCTGGGGATGACGTCATTATTTCTATAATTTTCCTCACAAACTTCAGAGAGGTGCACAGACAGTAAACAAGCTTGTATAGCACCAATTTACCCAATGGCTACTGAGTGTATAGTGGCCCCTAGAACCCCAGATTAATTTAGTTATTACAGTTTTGTCTTGGTCATTTAGGGTCTGTTGAAACTATGACGGGAAAAGAAACAAAAAGTTGAAGTAGAAAACTAAATGCCTTCCTTTGATCATTATTTAAGTTCTGGCCAACATTGGATGAAAAGGTCATTTAAAAAATATAAAATGGACCTCAGAACCTCAAAGCTCCTGGACCCTCTGCTTGATACAGTTATTTTCATATCAGTTATTACAGTTAGTCTCAAGTCAGTTAGCATGTGTTGAAATGATTTAGTAAAAACAAGGTGAAGAGCAAATACACAATGTCTTCTCTTAATCATGATTTATGCTCGCCAATACTGGATACAAAGATCATTTAAAAACTGTAAAATGCACTTCAGAAAAGCATCTAGAATCCCCCATGGCCATACCTCTCTCTGAATGCAGTTGCTTCCTCCACAATTCTATGAGTGCAAGCTTAGTTACTTAAAATGTGTCAAATGAAAGAATAAATAAATGCAGGAAAAAATGAATAAGACAAACTGAGAAAAAAGAAGAAAAAAAATAATCTGGATGGTGTGGCCAGCATGGGTTGATGAATCGGGGACACTGAGTGATATATGGGGGGAGTGGATAGTTTGAGGGGATCCTGTGGAGACCCTTCTCTTCAGGTGCCAGTTCACCTAAGGCTAGTCCTGGAAGACGGATTCATTTGAGAAGACACTGATACTAGGAAATATTGCAGATAAAAGAAAGAGGGGGATGGTAGAGGCTAAGATGGATAGACAGCATTATTTAAGTAATCACTATGAATTTGTAAAAACTTAAGGAAATCGTTTTCGATACAGAGTCCTAGTACTGTAATACCCTTGACATCATAAAAGATTAAAACTGGACTAAATCACTTTTCCAGGCCTTTAAGTCTCTCTAGTCTTATATGTCAAGCCATGGAAAGAATTATCATGGAGATGATCAACAGAGATATAGTAAACCTCCAGACACTGGACCCAACCCAGTTTGGTTTCAACAAGGGTAGATCATGCCTACTCAACCTGGTGGACTTCTTTGAGAAGGTCGCCAAAGCAATATATGCTGACAAAATCATTCACACTGCCTACCTTGACCTGACCAAGGCATTTGACACAATACCTCACTTGGGCATTGTTGACAAACTCAAGAGGTTAGGTACAAACCCATACATCACCCGGTGGATAGCCAACTGGCTCACAGACAGGACTCAGGAAGTTAGAATTAGGGAGTCCATCTCTACAAAGAGGCCAGTCACAAGTGGAGTCCCTCAGGGATCAGTCCTTGGACCGCTACTTTTTAGCATTTACTTCTCATGGTCTCTGGCTAACTAAATTTGCAGATGATTGCAAAATTAGGAGTTGTCACTGAATCTCACACTGACACAAATATTCTCCAGAAGGGGCTGACACAGACAAACAACTGGTGTCAGAGTCATGGACTAAAACTAAATGCCAAGAAATGCATAATAGTATTCTTTGGTAACTCATCCATCCCTGGTAATTATCATATTGCCAACATATCCTTTTGAGCTAACTCAGTAGTCAGGGACTTAAGTACAAACATAAATAGTAATCCAGCCTTTGATCATCATCTGTCTACAATAGTGAGGAAATAATTCTATGTTGTGCAACTTATAAACAAAGGTATGGCATCTAAGTCTAAGAAAGTCATTGTTTTACTGTATTCAGCATTCATCAGACCTATCATTGAGTATAATGCCCCCCTTTGGTATGTACCTAACTAGGCATATCCAAAAACTGGAATGTTCACAGAGGGTCCTCACTAAAAGAATACAGGGAGTAAGTAATATGTCTTATGCAGACTGCCTCAAGGCCCTATACCTGTATTCTGTCTCCTACAGGCTTTTGAGGGGAGATCTATGCTTGGCATATAGGGCATTGTCAGAACCCACTTTGATGGACCTCCTTTATATCCACAAAACAAACAGTACCAGAATTACCCATTCTAAAGACTTAAACCTTGCCTGTGAGTAAATATGACGTGTTGGAGAGATAGATATTTATCCCAGAGATTGCCCTGTCTATAGAACAGGCTCCCCATCCATGTGAAGTAGAGTTCCTCCCTAATGCAATTCAAGTGCAACTTGGACAATTGGATGGGAAACCAGAAATTCATCCCTGGTTTGGCACCTATGTCTCTGATGCAAACAGGTAATCTGCAAATGGTTTGTCTCCCAGGCTCATGCTTACACTTATCAAAGGTGTCAGAACTTGTCAGAGATTTGGGATGCATGGCTAAGCTTAAAAAGGCCCTTGTGGTCATTAGCCTTGGAAGCACCTATGAATCTATGTATTCCTATATATAGTATAGACGTATCCTCACTTTTGACTCATATAAAACATGTATTGCAGTCTGTTTATAATATAAATAGCTGAGTTTAATTTTGCATACATTTTTATTTGTTTGACTATAACAGAGTTATATCTGTTTAGTGAAGTGCAATTGAGTCTGTAACTTGAATGTCATTCAAGTTTTGACTTTTATGCTGCAATATTTACATGTTGCTTTTTCACTTAAAAATGTAATAAAGTTGTTTTAAAAATGTAAGAATGAATGAAGGTCATATTGGTAGGGAGTTCAGACCAATACAGACATTGTGACTGAACCCAAGATATCAAAGATTCTTCTAGCAAATGAGTTTGGAATCCTAAGGGAAACATGTTTTTGGTAGACATGTCATTCTCAATGGAAGACACACACACAAAAAAAAAAAAAAACAAGAATATTCTTTAATCTGCTTAAGTTCTCTGAAATAAAACATAAGGTTAGTAAACAGCATCTCCACTTAAGCCTGAATGAATTCTGACATCAATGCATGAAAATTTAGCAATAATAGACTGCAGTGAACTTTTATAGCTCTTTAAATATTTTTCATGCTTTTCAGCAAATAAACACTACTGTGAAAGGTAATATACTGAACTGTATAAAGGTTCATATCTCTTAACCACAGCGTCGTAGTGTGTTAAACATCGCAAAGAGCAGAACCACATCCAGCCACAATAGGTCTAACTTTAACTGGGCAGCATCATTTACGACTTTTGGGCAATGGAATCATTTATTACCTTTTGGCAATATATAAAACTACTGATGAGTAAGGTCATCCAGCAGCATGTCATGTGCTAAATTCTGAAAAATAACACATTGTATAACCTTCTCTTACAGGAAAGCTATGTGTGCCTTAAAACAAGCTGCAGGCTTGTAAGGTAACAAAGAATATAAAAAAATCAGAAAGTTGTCTCAGTGCCTCCTTCTCATAATCAATTTCGTCCCATACTACTACTGCTCTCCCATTATCTGTAGTACGTAAATAATGTTGGGATTAGTATTAAGACCACTTAGTACTTTACATTTTTTCCTGAGGAAAATTGTTAAGAAAATGTCTAAAACAGTACAGTGAGTGACAATAACCTCATCCAGTACTTGATTTTCATTTTTTATAGAAGGATGGTAGGGTGGGGAAAAATTACTTTTTCTAAACTTAAAATCACAAATAGGTTCATAGGTAGGTACTAGGCTATTGGCCCTTAGGCCTATATAAGCCTAGCCAAAAAGGTACCCTGGCCTTTGCCACCCAAGAAAATTATTTTCCTTTGCCCCTGTTGAGCAGAGCCAAAGAAGTGAATCCGGGTGAATTTCCTATCTCCCATCCAATCATCAAGATTTTTCTTGAAGAGTGCTAATGAGGAGCATTGTTTGGCATAGATAGGTAGTTTGTTCGAGAGTATGGGAAGTCTCTGGGACAGGAATCTATCCCTCCAGCATGTTCTATTTATTGTTGTGACAAGGTTTAGTTCCCTAGAGCGTGTAGCTCAGAGGGATTGGGATTTCTTTAAGTGGAGCATGTCCAACAACTCTGGGTTTGACATAGCTTTGTATGTTAGGCAGAGATCACCTCTGAGTAGGCGATATGCGATAGAGTAAAGCTGGAGTTTTTTGAGATGGTCTGTGTAGGGCATCTGTTTGAGGCCTGGTAATCCTCTTTGTGAGGTATTTCTGCAGCCTTTCCAGTTGTTGTAAATGTCTTGTGAGGTACATACCAAAACGGGCGCTGTATTCTATAATGGGTCTAATGAGTGATGAGTAGAGGGGAACAATGACCTCTTTTTTCCTGGATGAGAAACCTTTTGTGATGAGGTGTGCCACGTAGAAGTATTTCCTGACTACTTTGGTGATGTGATTATCAAAGGAGAGACTATTGTCCATCTGTGCCCCAAGGTCTCTTATCACACTTTCGGTGTTAAGTAGACTACAGCTTATGTGGTAGTTTATGGGTACAGAGTTTTTACCAAAAGGGATGACAATGCACTTTTTGGCATTGAGCTTGGGGCCATGACTTTGACACCTGGCATCTGTCTCAGTGAGGCCCTTTTATAGGATGTCCACATCATTAGGAGTTTCGATTATGGCTCCTAGTTTGCAGTCATCTGCAAACCTCATTAGCCAAAGACCTTCTGTGTTAGCCTGTACTTCAGAGAAGTAGATACCAAACAGGAGAGGACTCAGGACTGAACCCTGTGGTACTCCACTTGTCACTGGTCTGAAGTCAGATTTGGAGTCTGCTACTTTCACAGTGTGGGTTCTGTCAGTGAGCCATTTGGCAGCCCATCTTGTGATATAGGGATTTATGCCTAGCTTAGTGAGTTTATCTATAATTCCAGAGTGGGGGATGGTGTCAAAAGCCTTGGCAAGATCTAGATAGGCTGTGTGAACCACCTTACCCTCATTTATGGCTTTTTTGACCGCTTCAAAGAAGTCTATCAGGTTTAAGAGACATGATCTGCCTTTTACAAACCCGAACTGGGAGGGGTCCAGAGTTTGGAGATTACCAATGTCATTGTTTATAAGTTCCAATATGATACGTTTCATAGCCTTGTAGACTAGGCTCATCAGGCTAATGGGGTGGTAGTTCCCGGGGTCCATGGTGGCTCCCCCTTTGTGGAGTGGGATGACCATTGCTGTGCACCATTCGGTGGGCACAAAGCATGAGGTAAGGCTATGATTGAACATAGTACTTAGGTGGGGTGCCAGTTCATTCTGTAGTTCATGTAGAACGCAGCCTGGGATGTTGTGAGGTCCCATGGATGCTGTGTTCTTGGCTTTGGAGAGTGTGGTTTTTACCTGTGCAGCCATGATTACAGGAACTTTGCATTTTTCCGGTATAGAGATGGGCCCTTTAGGGGGTGAGAGGGGAGTAAAGTTAGCACTGAACCTATGTGCCAGGATATTGGCAATATCAGTTGGTTCTGTATATTTAGTGCCATTGTGCTGTAACTCACAGCAGATCTAAGTGTTGTCATTGAGATTCTTGACATAGCTATAGAATGCTTTGTGATTGTCTTTAGAATCAGTGGCATTTTTTTTTCGTAACTAGCTTTGGAGGATTTTATGAGAGATCTCAGCTTCTTACTGAGGCTGACCAGGGAGATCCTCCAATCATGGGATTTTACTTTTTTGCAACAGTTTCTTTCTTCTGTTGTAGAGTTTGTTTATGGCAGGGGACCACCAGATTGGGTTCCTTTTTTTGGAGGATAGCCTCTTGGTTCTGTTAGGGCTTGCATGATCCATGCACTCGTGTAAGTGCTTATAAAGTACATTTGTGTAGGATTCAGCAGTCGTACCTCTATTGTCCGTCTGCATGGGTGTCGTGAAGTTTGCCACTTCTGTCTTAAGAAGCGTGACATTGGCTTTGGATAAATTTTTTTATGGTGGTTTCCCTAATGGGGGTGGGGGCAGGATGTGGATGTCTAGGGTGATTAGCTTGTGGTCAGATCTGACCAATGAGGAAATGACCTCTGGTGTGGAACACCGGTTGCTCATGTTGGTAATAACCAGGTCTAGGATATTGCTGCCCCTGGTGGGAGTGTGCATAAGTTGATCCAAGGCATTGGAATTTATGAATTCCAGAAAACGTTGAGAAAAAGAGTTGGTACATGAATAGTTTTCACAGTTAATGGTGGGGTAGTTGAAATCGCCCATTATTAGGATGTTTGGTTGTACCCTAATATTTTCCAGTATATCAAGAAATGAGGAGTGAGAATCCTGGGGCATGGTGGGGTATCTGTAGCAAGCTACAATTTGGACTGTGGTCTTGCCCAGAGTTAGTTGCACTTGGATAATCTTGGATGCATTATGCTGAGCAACTAGCCTTGAGATGTGGATATCCTTAATGAATATGGACATACCTCTGCCTTTAGTGTTTCGGTCCAGGTTAGGTGGCCGAGAGGTGTGGTATGAATTATAGCCTGGCAATGCAGGGGTGCTCTCTAGAGCCTTGAACCAGGTCTCTGTCACTGCACAGATGTCGATGTTCTCCATTTTAAGGAGTGCCTTGAGTGAGTGCATTTTGAGGCTTAGACGTCTAGCATTGAGTAGCATTACCCTCTGTCAAATAAATTGTTAGAATCAAACTGTAAAAATCATTAGGCTTTTCAAAATGACAGTCAATAACACAGGATGCTCAGGTTCAAACAATATTGCTTTACTAATGTACATTAGGAGGCAAAAAACTATACAGAAACAGTATAGAGTTTTGACTAATTACATTCAGGAAATACTCTCAATTATATACTATTTGCAATCAGCTTTTGCCCACCTTACTGACGTGGTCAGTCACAGGGCATTTACATCACTATAGTCCATAATACTTCATTCATAAGAAGATGCTTAGGTAATGTTTTTAGAAACTTTCCCATGAGAATAACACAGCCTCATGAGGCACCTGGTCCATCATAACGTCTTCCTGTAGATGTTACTTTTTCAAGGATCTTAGATTAGTTCGAACACAATGGTCAAGTCTTTTCTTAATACGTCCCTTTGTCTCTCTGGCTGCCAGCGCACTATCTCAGATAGTGTTCACAAGGCCATCCTTCTCGGTGGAAGGAAGAAAGATACACATGCATACATATTTATTTCTCTCTGACCCAGCAGATTATAGTTACTGAAAGACATAAGCTTGCTGAGCTGGCTACTGCCAGGGTCAGGGGTTAACCATACTGCAGCTGAATTTCAAGCAATTACATGCAAGATCATTTCTACTGCCATTCTAGTAAAATAGAATTAAATGCATTACATATTATACTGTTTCTAAACTTTGCACTACATATATGTTCAAGTACATATTCTTCTAACAGTTTATATATGTTTAAGTACATATTTTTCTAGCATTCTGTATATGTTTAAGTACATATTTTTCTAACACTCTGTATATGTTTAAGTACATATTTTTCTAACATTCTCCCTCCTTTTAATGCTTTTCATTCTATTCAGAAACATAAACAACATTATTTCATTCCCTAGTCTGTTCCTCTCTGGAACTTTCAACTAGGCAAGTCATTTGTTTTATATTTCAGAAAGAATTTCATTTGGTAATAACAGATTTAACTCCAAGTCTTGATACATGGTTTCAGTTACGGATACGTCAACAAAATCTCTAACTAATCTTTTCACACAAGGTATCCCGCAACAAACACATGCCCCCAATATGAGCAAAACTACACAAATAGCTATCAAAATATTCATTAGGATTGAACCCCACCCCCCAAAAAGATTCTGGAAAAAGTTCGTCAGTGGGTTTGGGCCTGGTTCCGCCATTGCTGATACTTGCTGAATTACCTCTAGGTGATCATTGATTTCGTGCTCATTGTCTGGGATGTACGCACAGCATTCTTCTTTGATAAGCGCACAAGTACCACCTCTCGCCACTAGGGTGAAGTCAAGAGCCATTCGGTTCTGTAACACAACAGTTCTCATTGCATTCAGTTCATCAGTTACAAGTTCGAGAGCAGAAAAGGTCGCATTACTCATTACTTCGAGAAGTTTCGACAATTTTCTCAGTTCCCAGATCGATTTGACTGCTCCGTAGGCTGGGAATATTCCAGCCCAGGATATAACACTGTCACTCAAGTCCATATGAGTTAATTTCTCTTTATCTTTTATGGATGAATGATCTTTCCAATCAGCTTCGATTTTACCCACTGGATTAGCAGGTTTCTTGACTGAGTTCCCCGTTTTCTGAGCTATATCTCTCACATTCCGTATCTTACCCAGAGGCAATTCTGAAGTATGTCTTATTGCTGGAACCAGATAACCCAAAAAACAACTGCCGGACCAATTCTCAGGTAACCACTTATATGCTTTTTTTCCACAAACAAAATAACAATTTTCTACTTTAGTACTGATGCGGGTTAACTCTGGATGAAACATTTTCCTGTCTATAACAGACAATTGTTTATACAATTCAGGATTTTTCTGTACATCTTTCAGTGTTGTTTTCATTGAGCTCAAATACGAATCGTAATTCGTACTACAACTAATACTTTGATCTTTTGCTTTTATATAACATTTATAGGACACAGTTATGTTGCAATTACTCCAACCAACTTGGAGTGTATCATTTTTGTAAAAACAAACAATTCCCTTTTGTGTAACAGGTAAATACAATGCCACTTTGTCCTGTGATCTTACAGAACCTGTATCAAAAAGTAAATTCTCCCAAGTCTCATTTATCCCCAAAGGGACAGCGGACATCAAAAGTCCTCCATATGCTGTAGGTATGGCTGTACAAACCCAACAATTTGAAATGTTCATAGTCTCTACATACACATGTTTCATAGCTAGGTACGTGTTAAAGTTTGGATGCCAATCTGTGGCCAGTCCATCACGTTTCATCACTTTTATTTGTGCAGTTATTTGCAGGAAAACCCCCAACAAAGAAAAGTCACTACCAACATGGTTAATAAGTGTATGATCAGCAGGACAGTAACCCAATGTCTTTGGGGTTGTTTTGCATTTTTATACACTCTGCCCCTGGTCATCCTGCTTCTGTGGTTTATCAGCTACAAAATGTTTATCTAACTTAAATTCCTTGAGCGGTTTACAATGCATCAGATGAACCCAGGATGATCTCTCAGCAACTTTTACTGCAGTAGGCGTTGCCAACAGTACCTGGTACGGACCTTCCCACTTTGGACTTGTCCAATTTTTCCGTTTTATAACCTTCAGCCAAATCCAGGACCCCGGGGTCAGCACGGCTTCCGGTTTTGTTTCTTCTTTATCTGGAAAAGAGTTCAACTGCAAAACAGTCTTATTTGTTAACAATCTTTTCATATAACTGGCTAATGAGCTATCGGCTTCCAGCTCTGCAGGCATGAGGGCTTTCCACTGTGGCACATAATATGGTCTTCCGAATACTACTTCAAAGGGGGTCAAACCCTTTGCATTTGGAACTGTTCTCATGCTCAGCAGTGCTAAAGGTAGACAGCAAATCCAATTTTTCTGAGTCTCACTCATCAATTTCCTTAACTTATTTTTCAAAATCCCATTGTACCTCTCCACCAGTCCTGCTGACTGGGGTGATAGCACAATGGTTCTTCAAAGAAATCTCAAGAACCTCCCAAGTTGTTGGATTGTCTGGTTGACAAAATGTGTTCCATTATCACTATAAATTCTCTCCGGTATGCCAAATCTAGGAATGATTTCCTTTACTAAGGCCTTTGCCACTGTTGCAGCATCCAGATTCCTGGTTGGAAAAGCTTCTACCCATTTTGAAAACATATCTATGATCACCAAACAGTATTTCTTTCCTTCACATTTATTCAGTTCTATAAAATCCATACAAATAGTATGGAACGGATATGGTGGTGTAGGGAAACTCCCTCGTTTCGGTTTGAATGCTCCCTGCGCATGATGTTTACTACAAATATGGCATGCTGCACAAAATTTTTGTGTGTAGTTTGTGAATCCATATGTTTGGAATATTCTATTAACTAGCTGTACCATCCCCCCTGTTGAGACATGGCTCTGCCCATGGCTCAACAAAGCCGCATACCTAAACAAATTAGATGGTAATATCGGCTTTCTCTCTTTGGAGATATACAATCCGTCTTCAAGGATTGCTCCTCGTTTTACCCATTTCTGTTTTTCTGTTTTTGTAGCTAATGTTTGCATTGTCTTTAACATTTCTAAATCTAAAATCTCGGAGGGTTGTAACTCCTCATTCAGAAGTAAAGTTTCTGAGTCTGAGGCTGCCTGCTTCGCAGCTGCATCAGCTCGTGCATTGCCTTTTGAAATCTTATCCTGTTGTTTTGTATGAGCTGCACATTTACAAATAGCTACTCTAGTAGGTAACTGAATAGAGTCTAATAAATTCAAGATTAGTTGCGCATGATTGATCGGTTTACCAGTGGATGTTATCATTCCCCTATTTTTCCACTGCTGCGCAAAAACATGCACTGTGGAGAAGGCATATTGACTATCAGTATATATGTTCACACATCTGTCCTTTGCTAGAGTGCAAGCTCGTGTCAAAGCTATCAATTCTGCTGCTTGAGCAGACAAGTTAGGTTGCAGGGGTTGGGCTTCTACAATCTCAACATCAGTAACCACTGCATAACCTACTAGATTTTTCCCTGTAGGACCCTTCCTACAAGATCCGTCCACATAAAATGTTACCTCTGCATCAGCTAAAGGTATATCAGTAAGATCCTGTCGGGGTAAAGTTATTTGCTCCATTTCCCATAGGCAACTGTGTGGTGTTCCATCCACAGGAGTCGGAAGCAACGTTGATGGATTTAATGTCGTACAACGTTCAATCACCATGTGTGGTTGACTCAGCAGTATGGTCATACAAGAAAGATGTCTAGCCGGAGACAAAAATGCAATTTTCTCTTGCAGTAAAATTATCGCAACTGCATGAGGCACCCTCAAGGTAAGAGGGTGAAATAATACCATTGAGGCCGAAGCCTGTACTGCCATGGCAGCTGCAACAACTGCCTGTACACAATGTGGCAACGATCGTGCCACCGGGTCCAACTGTGATGAATAGTAAGCTATGGGGCGTTGCTTATTCCCATGCTGTTGCGTCAGAACTGACGTCATGTACCCCTGCTTACAATCTACAGTCTGAAAAAATCTCTTATGATAATTCGGAAGCCCCAACACTGATGATGAAGCTATCAATTGTTTTAGCCTGCAGAAGGCTGCTTCTGCCACTGGAGTCCAATGTAGTATATCTTGTGCTGCCATAGGTGTACTCCTCATGCATAGTTTGGTATCCAACTTCGACAAAAATTAGTCATCCCCAGGAAGGACATCATTTCCTTCTTGGTAGTTGGCTTGGGTGTTTGTAAGATTGCTATCTTTCTGTCTTCATCTAATGTTCTACCCCCCTTGGATATCATATATCCCAGGTACTTGACCTGTGTTTTCCAAGGTTGCAATTTATGCTTGTTTACTTTATGTCCCTGTTCTGCTAAAAACCTCAATAATGCTATTGTATCTTCCCTACACTGCTGCTGGGTAGGGGCCGCAAGCAGGATGTCATCCACATAAAGTAGAACTTGACTGCCCCCTGGCGGAGTAAATCCCGCCAGGTTGCTAGCCATCTCTTGTGCGAATATTGTTGGACTTTCACAGTATCCCTGTGGTAGTCGAGTATAGGTATATCTGTTACCCTGAAATGTAAAAGCAAACCAATACTGACTATCTGGATGTATAGGTATTGAAAAGAAAGCATTGCTTATATCTACCACGGTAAAATACTTCTGTTCTGGTTTCAAATCATTCAATAAAGTGTGCGGGTCTGGCACCGTAGGTGCCCTAGGTATTACTGCATCATTTACAGCTTGTAAATCCTGTACCATCCGCCATTCCCCGTTTGCTTTCCTAACAGGAAATAGAGGGGTATTACATGGTGAATCCAAAGATTCTACCAGTACTCCTTTCTTAAGTAATGCTGCTATTATAGGCTTAATTCCCTGCTCTGCATCTTTTCTCAAAGGGTATTGTTTCTTTTGTGGTCTAAATGCTGACTTTGGTGTGATAGTCACTGGACCTGCTGTCCGAATAAGCCCTACATCTGATTTCCCTGTTGACCAAAGAGTGCTTGGTATATCACACAAAGCTTTTTCATCCTCTTCCAGTAGGAACATCAATCAGCTGCCCTCACTTTGTTGTAAGTGAACAGCTGGACGTGCTTGCGTTAACCAATTCAGTTTTTGCTTTTGTATTCCTTGTTCTGACAACTCTAAGTCGGTTTGCCTTTCCCATCTTGTCACTTTTTCACCCAGATCTACCCATCTGGCATTTTTATGTTTGGTTAAGCTGACATGCGGTAGCCAGTTGGACTTATACAGTCCCGTGAATTCCTGGGGTAATGAACAACTCACCACACTATTACCTTCAGTATCCCTGTACAGGGTTCATAATACTAACCTATTTGCAGGATTTCTGAACAATTTCTCCTCATATTCTTTATCAGGTCCTGGTGTACTACAATAGTACAGAGTACAATGTAACAAATGCTGCTGATCAATGTGAAGGGAGGGTACCTTACTGATGGCTACGTTCATCAGTTCTTCGGTTACTGCCCCTGGACCAGTCGTAACTAGGTCCTGGCTGTACCAATAGTAGGCTTCACCCTCCGATCGCATCACAAAAGTATCCATTTGTCTTTGTGCCTCCATACCTTTCATGGTGGAACTACTGCTATGACAAAAAGCTGCATAAGGTCTCTTCCCAGTAAATTCACTGGACATTTGGTAGAAAGTACTATCTTACTTCTCTGGGTCATACCTGAAATAGGGTCAGTTATTGCTATATCATGGGAAAGTGGTTCCCTGTATAGCTGTCCGTTTGCTGCTTTCACTAATATACAATCAGGTGATTCAGAGTGTTCCGTTAACTTTGAAGGATGTATCAAAGTCCGTGATGCCCCTGAATCACACAAAAATTTCACTTCCCTCTCTTCCACTAGAAGTGTAACTTCCGGTTTCGTGTCCGCCAAATAGAGCTCTAAGCTCAATAAGGCTAAATCTAAAACTTCACTTTCCTCATTATCTACTTGCACTTCCTCTATTCCTACTACTGTGTTTATATTTTCTCCCTGCTCATTACTCTCTCCTGATGACTGTCGAACGTTATGACTATCATATAGTCAATCCTCATCACTCTTGTCCTTCCCTTCTACAGTTGTTTTTTTATTCGATCTGCAGTCCCTTGCCAAATGTCCTTTCTTCCCGCACTTGAAGCACTCACCCTTTCTTTTCCTCTCCTCAAAAACCTCTGAGTCTCTGTCAGAGCGTTTATTGCTCTGAACGTTTTTCTTCCCCTTTTTACCTGACTGTACTACGAAGACTTCTGCTCCGTCTTCAGCTGTGAAGACCTGCGTCTTCTTTTTCTTCTTACTGTTAAGTGTCTTTCAGCATGCCTAGCATACTCTAGTAAGGCTTGTAGCCTACTTGTTCGATGATCTATCATATGCTTTGTAATAAAGCTACTGATAGGAGCAATGCATCCTTTCAAAAATGCATTTTTTAACTGTTGTTCATATGAGCTATCATTTTCCTGATTTTCGGGAATAGGCATACCGCTATGGTTATTAAAACATTCTAATAATCTACCAAAATACCCATCCACAGATTCATTGTCCTGTTGTATACATTGATTAATACAGGTCCAATCTGCTCTAGGTTTCCATTTTTCAGTAATTCGGTCCGTAAGACCCTTCAACCTAGTGTCTAACTCTCAAGGCGTCACTATGTAGGAGGGTTTGTTGCTGCCACGCATTCCAGTTGCCACAAACCATGTGCCAGTCAGGGCCAATAATTTGTCTAATAACTTTCTACTTCTTCCCCATTCAAGTGGTAACTCAATCGCATACCTTGTAAATCTTGTATAAACTTTTCATGATTAATTTTCGGATGGGGAATCCCCTCTGTGGCCTTCCGGATATCCTCCGGTGTCCATGGTCTATATACTAAAAGGGTTGGATCCTGGCCTTCCTGTCCTGCCTGAGGGTTCGGTACTTCAATTAATGGACAGATTTCCTCACTCTCTTCTAGTGAGTCCTTCACTTGAGTGTCCCTAAGTGTTTTATGTGTCCGGGACCTAGTCTCAATAGGTTCTCTTACAAATGGTTGTTTAAATGCCCCTGTTGCCTCAGGATATCGTGGGGGGGGACCAGCCTGTCCTCCCGCTTCATACCCTGGGTAAAGTATCGGTGGTGGCGGAGGGGGAGGGGCCATTGCTACTACTATATTATTATCTTCTTTATCTAAGAATAATGCTTTCGCATTTTTAAACTTCTGTTCCCTTCGGTTTACTTCCTCAATCCACCTGTGTGCTTGAGGAATACCCAACTGTCGCTGTTTTTTTGCCTGACCCTCCGCGTCAGATTTTAACTGTTTCAAAAGTTTCACTAATGAAATTTTGTCTAATTTACCATCAAATCCATATTTATTAACCCATTTTGCAAAATATCTCACATTATCTGCTCTCTGCAATTGCATGTATTTCGCATCATCCGTCAAAGGCGGATCTCGCGATCTTTTAGTGCACTAATTTCCCATGTCTTAAAAAGACTGTTATGTAACCCTTCTCTTGTACCACGTGGTATCTTATTTCCCCATATCCACAGTAGTGTCTAGAATGACTGTTTACTTTGCTTTGTTATTTCCTGATCTATGACTCAAGATACAATACTTCAACTCTCTCTCTCCCTGCTATCACAAACCTTAGCAATAGCACAGTGTAACCTGCTCCCTGATCTAAAACAAAGACAAAGAGGGAAACTCTCCTTACCTGAGTCTCCCGTTTATGACTGTTCGCTTTCTTCTTGGGATCCAGTTTTCCGCTTTTCAGCCACAGATCAGAAAGTGGACAGCCTCTTTGCACACAACAATTCAGTCGGAGGTCTTTTCACTCAAGAAGAACCATTTGTTTTGGCAGCTTCCTCTGCGCAGATTTGTTACCACTCATGCACTCTGACCTGCAGCTTACCAAGGGAATTCCGGCTTCAGAAGGACCAAAATGTCAAATAAATTGTTAGAATCAAACTGTAAAATCATTAGGCTTTTCAAAATGACAGTCAATAACACAGGATGCTCAGGTTCAAACAATATTGCTTTACTAATGTACATTAGGAGGCAAAAAACTATACAGAAACAGTATAGAGTTTTGACTAATTACATTCAGGAAATACTCTCAATTATATACTATTTGCAATCAGCTTTTGCCCACCTTACTGACGTGGTCAGTCACAGGGCATTTACATCACTATAGTCCATAATACTTCATTCATAAGAAGATGCTTAGGTAATGTTTTAGAAACTTTCCCATGAGAATAACACAGCCTTATGAGGCACCTGGTCCATCATAACGTCTTCCTGTAGATGTTACTTTTCAAGGATCTTAGATTAGTTCGAACACAATGGTCAAGTCTTTTCTTAATACGTCCCTTTGTCTCTCTGGCTGCCAGCGCACTATCTCAGATAGTGTTCACAAGGCCATCCTTCTCGGTGGAAGGAAGAAAGATACACATGCATACATATTTATTTCTCTCTGACCCAGCAGATTATAGTTACTGAAAGACATAAGCTTGCTGAGCTGGCTACTGCCAGGGTCAGGGGTTAACCATACTGCAGCTGAATTTCAAGCAATTACATGCAAGATCATTTCTACTGCCATTCTAGTAAAATAGAATTAAATGCATTACATATTATACTGTTTCTAAACTTTGCACTACATATATGTTCAAGTACATATTCTTCTAACAGTTTATATATGTTTAAGTACATATTTTTCTAGCATTCTGTATAAGTGTAAGTACATATTTTTCTAACACTCTGTATATGTTTAAGTACATATTTTTCTAACACCCTCAGATTTTGCTTTCTTGTACCTGTTATGGTGGTGAATTTGTCATTTGAACCTTGCCTAAAAAAGGCACTATATGGGTGGCAAGAGCCTTAGCCAGTATTCGGAATCCCAAGGGCGACAGGTGCAGGCCATCTCTGGCAAAGCATCATGCTCTGTCGATGCCTGTACTGTGGAACACAAATTTAAAATTAAGTTGTCTTGAAAAATGTCTTAAACCATCAACAGCCTGAGATATGATATACAAAATGTAAGCACAAAAGACAAACCTTTATTCAATAAATCAAGCATTTACTGAACAAAGACAAGTCTTAAATGAATTAGATAGGACCAATGACTTGGTTCTCTTAAAAAAAAAAGAAAACAGGGTCAGCAAACTGCACCTCCAGTTAAGCCTAATAATGATACTTGACAGTAGTGCAGTAACTGATTTCAGTGAACTTTTATAGTCGTGTAAATATTTTTCATGTTTTTCAGCTAATATACTCTTCTGTGAAAGGTAATGTACTGAACTGCACAAAGGTTCATACCTCTTAAGCACTTTGCTTTTCCTAATAACAGCTTTTGTATTAGTGATGTTTCATTTGAGCAACATCCTACATGCATAGAAAATGCAGCCTCATATTCAAGAAATAATTCAGATGTGACATTAGTAATGTTTTTTGTTATATCATCAGGGAGATAAAGTAAATCCGCCCCTAGAATATGTTGTACAGCTTTCCTTGATAAGGCTGCCTAATGAATTTCAACCCTGTTGGAGTACTTTATCTAGGCTTCTCAGTGATCCTCTTGGTGGCATGTCTATCAGCTACCTATGAAGATTTCTGAGACGAGTCTTTGCAGTTCTTTCAACAAATATGTGGCAATGTACAATTTTATGCTTGCGATCACATATCCAAGTCCATTACACAGTATCCAAATAGGTCACGATATCCAAACAAGTCAATAGTTTTGTTCTAGAAATATCTGTCTTCTTTTATGACACTGCTATATACCTGCCACAGCTCACACATAAAGTGAAAATGTTATTAAGCACTTGTGTTAGTTTCAGTTCTGAAATGATGTTCGTTCATTATCTAATTAACTGCCTAATACAATTCAAGAGCTCTGGGAAATGGACCCTATCTCAGTACTCACTGGAAAAAGCAACGGAACTAATCCTGAATGGGTTGCAAGCCCATTGTAGGACACATACACTCACTCGCTCTCACATGACATGCTCACATAAGGGCATTTTAGAGGAATGCCAATTCACCTATGGTATGTGTTCTTACTTCTTCTAGGGTGGGTGTCTCTTCTTCTTTTACCATAAGCTGTGTTTGGGGCAGAATATCTTCTCAGAGGCATGACTGGTTCAACTAAGGTCCTGCGCCACTCACACGAAGTAGACACTAACCTCCTAAGCTCTTCAAGCAAAGAGAAAAAAAGGACTTCTGCAAGTAAAACTGCAGAACAATACTCAATCTATGCACCCTCCCCGCAACTCTTCAAGTGAAGAACAAAACAAATGTCCACTTCGACTATTGACTGGCATACTAACCAGGTGGCCAGATACACTCTGCCTGTTCCCATGCACTATCTCTCCAGTTCTTCAATGGAAGAGAAAAAAAAATGATCACAGTCAGGTACCTGGGACTGCTAAAATGCAGGAGCCAATCAGGTTCTATTTCTGCACTCTGCCCCCAACCCTCTACCTTCTTCATGTTATTTAAAAAAAGTAGAAACAAATCTTTTTTTTTCTTTTAAATTGGAGCAAACTGCTTGCATTTGCTACAATATATACCCTGCATGGAGTGCTACAGGTTTTAGTTAAAAAAATAAAGAATTTTTTTACTTTTAAATTGAGCAAACTGCTTGCTACTGTTTAGACCACACACACAGAGAGTACTACAGTGCTCAGCTTAAGCAAGAAATGCAATACCAACTTTTAAAAGTCGGTAAGCACTAAAGAGTGATTGGAATGGGCTTATCGTGCCCCCTTACACTTTGCACATGGGGCAGTTGCCCCCTTTGCCCCAGCTTAGCTATGCTTCTGCAGATTCTTTGGGATATTCTTCAGTTAGAAGCTTGAAAATACTCCTCCCATCTGTCTTTGATATCCTGTGGACTGGTGAGCAGGTTGCTGTTGGCATCCCTTATGCAGAGTGTCTGATGACTGTCTTATTTGCCTTGCAACCTGATAGAGTTTCTCTGTGCATCTAGTAAATCATTTTTCAGAAGCTGGTATAGTGATTCTGAGGCCTTGTTCTCTCTTAGCCTATTTATTAGCCAACCAGTATTCATTCCTTGCCTGGTCTGTCTTTTCTATTTCACACTTTTTCCTGCACTCCTTTCTTTTGATGACTTCATGGACTTCTGCATTCCACCACTAGCCTTCTTTATGCACTGTATTTCTATATTGTATGTGCCACATACCTGTTCTGTAGTCATCGCACATGCTGTTTTGAGGCACTGCTATTCTTCTTCAACTCTACCTATTTCCTCCTCTTCCTGAGATGCTAGAGACCTAATTATTTCCTTGAATTCTTATGTTTTCCCTTCAGTCAACTCAGGTTCATAGGTGTATACTAGGCTAACGACCACTAGGGCCCTTAAAAGTCTAGCCATGCAACCCAAATGTAACCATAAATTTGATTTATATTTGATTTATAGGTAGTGACTGACTGACCACGCTGTCCATCAGAGACATAGGAGTTCTTATGCTGATTGTTTTGTGGATGTGCAAAAGATTCACCAAAACAGGACCCATGGATGCCTTGTATGTGAGGCAAAACTCACCTTTCAGAATTCTGTTTGATACTGAGTAAAGAGACAAGGCTTTCATGCAATCAGCGTAGGACATTGCATTTACTCCTTGCACTCTTTTTGTAATAAACCTTTGTGGACATTTCATTTGCAGCATGTGTATGGTCAGGTACATATTGAAGGGGGCATTATACTCTGTGATGGGCCTAATGAGGGCTGAATGCCATTGTCTGTTGACCTCTCTGGACCAAGATGCCATGCCATTGCTTATAAGATGAGCAGCATGGAAAGATTTTATTTTATTTTAATTTAATTAATTAAT
This sequence comes from Protopterus annectens, assembly GCF_019279795.1. NCBI lineage: Eukaryota > Metazoa > Chordata > Ceratodontiformes > Protopteridae > Protopterus > Protopterus annectens. Next base: position 413,853,257 of record NC_056741.1, read on the forward strand.
TAATTAATTTATTTATTTATTCATTCCTTTGTTGACTGGGTTAGTACCACTAGGATAGTAGCCTCTTTTGAAGGAAAATCTGTGGTTGTAGTTATACTACTAGGGGGAATTTGGCCAGAACATCAGGGAACTTCCCCTAGTCATCACTGTTGTGAGTGGGAACCATTTTGGAAGAGCATTTCCTGTCTTCATTCCAGGCACAGAGGTGGCCTGGGAGGCAGAAGGAGAGAGAAGGGGATGATGGAAGAGTGAAAGAAATAAAGGAAAAACAAATATTGTGTGCAGGATTCTGAGGAAATGAAACGGTGGTACAGAATGAGCCACAAAATGAAGAAGATGTTTCATGGGGGAGAAATTATATAGAAAATAGAAAAGGAGGATGCAGACACAATCTTGAAGAATAATGGTAAAATGGAAACAAAAACATATGCAAATAAAGTAAAAGAAGGCAAAAATGGAGCAGTAGAAAAGAAGGCAGAAGAAAATGAAAAACAGAAGTATGTTGTAATAATTCAAAGTAAAGAAGACAGAAATGGACAGGTATAAAGTCTGGGACAATTTAATAGCTCATTTGGGTATAAAGTCATATGAGAAAAGAACATTTATTCTTATTAAAAAAAGAGACATTTTGTGACATTATATTTGAGACTGATTTTTTCAATGGAAAATTTTCTTTCTTCTTTAGGTTGAAGAATACTATACCCATTAGTTTGCTGTGCCTCTGTCCAGCAGTGATACAGAGATGATCCCCGGGGTAAACCTACGATCTCCCATCCACTGGTCAAGATTCCTCTTGAACAGAGCCAGCGAGGTGCTCTGTCTCACATGGACTGGGATTCTGTTCCACAGCATAGGGAGTCTCTGGGTGATGAATCTGTCCCTCCAGCACGTCCTATTTATATCCGTGTTGAGGTTTAAGTCTCTTGCTCTTGTAGCTCTGGTGGATTTGGATTTTTTGAGGTGGAGCATGTCCATTAATTCCGGGTTGGACATGGCCTTGTATGTCAGGCACAGGTCACCTCTGAGCAGACGGTATGTGACTGAATAGAGCTGGAGTTTCTTCAGTCGGGCAGCATATGGCATATTTTTGAGCCCCTTTATCCTTTTGGTGAGGAACTTTTGGGGTCTTTCCAATTGCTGCAGGTGTCGGGTAAGATACATTCCAAATGGGGCATTGTACTCAATCATTGGTCTGATAAGTGAAGAGTACAGGGGAACAATGACCTCCCTTGATCTGGATGTGAATCCCTTCATAATCAGGTGGGCAATGTAGAAGGTCCTCCTAACCACTTTGGCAATGTGAGTGTCAAAAGAAAGGTTACTGTCAACTTGGGTCCCCAGGTCCCTGATAACCTCTTCTGTGCTTAATGGATTGCCACCTATGTGGTAACTTGGGGTTACCTTGTTTTTACCAAAGGGTATGACTATACATTTTTGGCGTTTAGCTTAAGGCCATGGCTCTGGCACCAGTTATCCGTTTCTATGAGACCTCTCTGAAGGATATCTGTGTCTGATGGATTTTCAACTATGGTGCCCAGTTTGCAGTCATCTGCAAACTTTGTCAGCCACAATCCTCCTATGTTTGCCTGCACTTCTGAAAAGTAGATGCCGAACAAGAGGGGGCCCAGGACTGAGCCCTGTGGGACACCGCTTGTGACCGGCTTGGAGTCTGACATGGCACCAGCAACACTAACCCTGTGGGTTCTGTCCTTGAGCCAGTTTGCAACACATCTTGTGACATGTGGGTTTACATTTAAGCTGGTGAGCTTTTCTATGATACCCGAGTGGGGTATTTTGTCGAAAGCTTTTGCAAGGTCATGGTAGGCTGTGTGAACTGCCTTACCCTCATCAGTGGCCTTGGTGACTGTTTCAAAAAAGTCGACCAAGTTCAAGAGGCATGATCTGCCCTTGACAAAGCCGAATTGGGTAGGATCCAATGTCTGTAGGTCCCCTATGTCTTTATTTATGAGTTCCATTATGATCTCCTCCATAGCTTTGCAGACCAGGCTTGTTAAGCTTATGGGGCGGTAATTACCAGGGTCCGTAGAAGCACCGCCTTTGTGGAGTGGGACCACAGTTGCCATATGCCACTCTTTGGGTACGTATCCTGTGGTAAGGCTAAGATTAAACAGCAGCCTTATGTGTGGGTTTAGTTCCTCATTGAGTTCGTGTAGCACACAGCCGGGGACACCATCCGGTCCCATTGATGCTGTGTTTTTAGCTTTAGAGAGAGCAGCTCTCACCTGGGCATTTGAGATGATTGGGAGGCTACACTCTGCTGGGATAGATATTTCTCCTTTTGGGAATTTTCACTGAACCTGTCTGCCAGTATGTTTGCAATGTCTGTGGGTTCAGTGATTTTGTATCATTTTGGACTAATTCTGAGCATATCTGGGAGTTTCCACCCAGATTTCTAACATAGCTAAAGAAGGCCTTATGATTGTCTTTTGAGTCCTTGGCGATTTTTCTCTCAAAGTTGGCCTTGGATGATTTTATGAGTGATCGTAGTTTTTACTAGTATTGATCAGAGATGTCTTCCCTTTTAGGGATTTTGCTCTATCTTGTAGTAGCTTTCTCCTCTTGTTGTAAAGTTTGTTTATGGCTGGGGTCCACCAGATTGGGCGCTTGCCTTTGGTGGAAAGGGTCTTGATTTTATTTGGGATTGCTTGATCCATGCAATCCTAGAGGTGCTCGAGAAAGCATTTGTAAGGGATTCAGCAGCGTGGGTTGTGGTTTCCAATGGCTCAGGGGCCTTGAAGGATACCACACCAGTCTTAAGAAGTGTGAAGTTGGCTTTTGAGAAGTTCTTCACTGTGGTCTTTTTGTTGGGGTGGGGGCGGATGTGGATCTCCAGTGAGATTAGTTTATGGTCTGATCTCACCAATGAGGGATATACTTCGTGTGGAGCATTTTGTCCCCATGTTTGTGATGATCAGGTCTAGTATATTTTCACCTCTTGTGGGAATGGTGACAAGTTGTTCCATAGCATTTGAGTTTATGAACTCCAAGAACCTTTGGGCTAGGGTATTGGGGCTTGAGTAATGTTCCCAGTCTATGTTTGGGTAGTTGAAGTCACCCAATATGATGGTGTTTGGAGAGACATTTATACTCTCCAGTGTCTTCAGGAAGGCTGTGTGGGGTTCCTGAGTTTGAGAGGGTGGCCTGTAACATGCTACAAACTGTAGAGCAGTTTTGCCTATGGTTAATTGCACCTGAATGGTCTCTGATGCTTCGTGAGTTGCCACCAGCCTGGAGGTGTGGGTATCCTTGATGAATATGGATACACCCCCTCCTTTTGTGGTACGGTCTGGGTTTTGGGGCCGGAACGCATGATATGAGGTAAAACCTGATAGTGCCGGGCTGCTCTCAGGAGCCTTGAACCAGGTTTCAGTCACAGCATAGACATCGATGTTCTCCATACTGAGGAGGGCTTCGAGGGCATGCATCTTGAGATTTAGACTTCTGGCATTGAGCAGCATTACCCTTAGTTTTTGCCCATTATTGTTTTCTAGGGTGGTGGGTTTAGAATTTGAGCCTTGTCTAAAAAAGGCACTATGGGGGTGGCAAGAGCCTTTGCCAATATCCGGAAACCCAGGGGTGACGGGTGCAAGCCGTCCCTTGCGAAGCAGCGTGGCTTGTCAAGCATGTCATTCCAGGCAGACAGACTTTGGATCCCCTTAGAATGACACCAGAAATTAAGCCAATTATTAAAACTGATCATTTTGTCTCTGTATTGTAGCATCATTCTTGGTGAAGGTGGGATACTGCTCAGGGTTAGGGTCATACCAGCCTGGGCTACATAATCTGAGAGCTCCTTTATGTCTCTTTTCATGTAGTCCAGGGAGGTACGTCTCAGGTCATTCACACCGGCATGGACAATGACAGAGTCATACTTGTACTTGCTGTGGAGTGGCCTGAGTGCTTGTGTTATGTGGCGGATTCTAGCGCCCGACAGGCAGCTTACTGTGACCCTCTCCTTGTTCAGTCTGGTGAGTGGGACGTCAGTGTGTCTGACTATGGAGTCACCTATGACAAGTGTGTCTGGCATTGTGTTTGGCCTAAAGGGCTGTGACTGATTTGCACACTGACTTTGTGATCTATGTTTTGCTTGTGTTATGTCATGAGGTGGCAGTTGTTTGGGTGTCTGCTTTGGAGGCCTCTACTGTTTTGGTAGATTTTTGATCAGTGCCTCCGAGTATGTCTTTGTGTGTTTATGTGTTTGATTTGTAGTTGTGATAGTTCTATGTGAGACTGGGTTTATGGTGTGTGTGGTTACCTTCTCCTCCTGTCTGGTTTTGCCAGTCCTGAGTTGAGAGAGCTCGGCCTCCAGTTTGGCTATATAGTTGCATCTCCCGCATGTATTTGTGTTTTGCGGGAGGAGGAGAGGGTTGTCTGTGTACATGAGGCAATTGTAACATTGCCTCAATATTCCCAGATTCACCAGCTGAGCAGGAGAGGACACTAGCAACTGACCCTTTGACATGCTAGAAGAAATAAAAAAGTTTGCTGTGTAACTGAGTCAGAAAGGACCTATAGGGAAGTGGGTACTCAAGGGGGTTTTAAGCTAGTGAAGTACTTTGTATAATATAGAAGTGCTTTACCTGACTAAAAAATGCTTTAGGAACAAGTGCTGACCTTTACAGATAGAGAATAGACTGTTTAGATTACAAGTAGAGCAGTTCTAAGGGAAATAATCAAGAGCAGACTTTACGGAGCCAGAAATAGTTTAACCTTGTTTAACCGGCGCTGCCCGATGGTGCTCTAGTGGCAACTCCGCGCTAAATGCAGAAAAGGCAATAAGTCAGTAGTACAGGTTAGCACACTTTAATGGGCAGCCAAACAATTAAATTAAACAGCAAACAAACACTTTTCAACTTGAATTAGACTAATTTCGACTAAAATGTACTTTTAAGTGCAGATAATAAAAAATGCAGTAAATAACTATGAAAATAGTTAAAGCTTGCTGTAGGTAAGCAGTAGAAGGTAAAACAAATATAAAAAACAGCAGGATACTTAATCAGGAAAGCAGTCACTTTTTTTCAGTTCTCTGTAGCCAGGAAGACTCAACAGGACCATGTGGAGCTGTGTCTGAGCAATATGGCTTCAAAAAAATGCCAGAGGCAGATTTTAACCAGGGAACTTCAAAAGAGCTAGAAATGGTCCAAAATGACCAATTACTACAGCTTCTTGTGCTGAGGTCACTTCCCTCAAGGACAGGTAGGCTATTCAAGGCTCCCCACTCCCACTGGTGAGCTAAGAAACTTCCTTCTATCCAAGTAAGGCAATGGGCAACACAGGAACTACAACACAGCCCAGGATACAGCAAGGCCTGTAAACTGGTCTAACTAGTTTAGGAGAGGCAGGAAAACAAGGAATATTTTTTTGTTTTTTTTTGTTTTTAAATAGAAACACACAGAAATGCAGAAAAGGCAATAAGTCAGGCTAGCACACTTTAGTGGGCAGCCAAACAATTAAATTAAACAGCAAACAAACACTTTTCGACTTGAATTAGACTAATTTCGACTAAAATGTACTTTTAAGTGCAGATAATAAAAAATGCAGTAAATAACTATGAAAACAGTTAAAGCTTGCTCTAGGTAAGCAATAGAAGGTAAAACAAATATAAAAAAAACAGCAGGATACTTAATCAGAAAAGCAGTCGCTTTTTTTCAGTTCTCTGTAGCCAGGAAGACTCAACAGGACCACGTGGAGCTGTGTCTGAGCAATATGGATTTCAAATTGCCTTTCAAATTGCACACTGATAAAGAAATATTTTTGCAGCTATAAGCAGAGTTACAAATAACTTATTTTGTAACAAATGACACATACTTTTTCTGTCAGATTGTAGCATATATTTACAAAGTTTTCCTTCATTACAGATATGAATGATGACAAATACAAAATACCTCTCTCTGTCCTTCTCTCACATAACTGAATTACAACAGTTGTTATATAGAGTGCTAGTCATGCACAGAGATTGTTATTTCCTCTTGGTATTTTTGTTGGCCTTCTGTGGCAGGTCACATAATGTCTGTTTTTAGACTTTTCTATTGTCCTGTTAGCAGTTCTGCTGATGTGAAAATGCACAAATGCACGCAATCAGAATATGAAAGGAAATGTCTGCTATGTTCCTTCTGAAAAAACATCACGTATTGCTGAGTTTCTAAAAAAGGATGTCTGTTAATAGATATTTGTTCTGCAAACATGAGAAAATCATGTAATGCTTGCTTTCCAGTATTGCTTTGTTCGGCTTTTTCTTTCTGATGCTGTGAAGAGAAGCCTGTCTGTTATACATATAGTATGAATGCACATTTTAAACTCTATACATATATTCAAGCAAACTTTTTATTCTATGCTTTATTTTTCAGCATATTTACAACAGAATTAATTTCAGCCTTATATTCATAATCTCTAACAATATAAGCAAAGATATGTTTACAAAAAAAAAGAGAAGTATTGAATTACTTAAGAAGATTAGTAAAGGACGATGGTAGTGTAATGAAAGAAATAAAAAAATGTAAAAGGAAAAATAAAACTCAAGAAAATAAATGAATAGTGTAGTACAATATGTACAAGAAATGTTTAAAGAAAAAAGGAGGTAGTAAAAAACACAAGCTATTCAAACATGAGCAATAAACTGTAAACCAATTGCTGCACTTTGCCCATTCTATACCTGTGACACAGATGAAAAATGTTGCAATATTATCACTAAATATTTTCTAACAATATACAAAGTTGTTTAAGGAAAATATTTTTCTCCTACTGCCACTGACATATCCATTTTTTGCATCTCATAGGCAAGCTACTCAGACTAAATGGGAACCTTATTTTACCAGATATATAGCAAACCAGCTCACAGATATAATCCAGGAAGGCTCATTGGCACTGGTATACACTAAGTTTTGGTACTGGGCTGCTCTTGTCTGTGATATGAATCTATTTCATATGATTGATAATTCAGAAGCATTGGACATCATATGATCAAGATCATATGACTGACATTCTGAAATGCTGAAAAAGTGAAAAAACACCTAGCATTTTCCAGTACCCCAAACTCCTAACTAATTATATATACAACTCTGTGATCACACTACAAATTCCTGATCCCCTCTGCAATCTCAGTATAAACAGTATTTTTTCACTGCCCCTTGTTCAACATTTCAATCCATCGATCAGATAGTCTCAATCATATGATATTCGACATTCTGAAATGTCAATCAAACAAATTAGACCTATATGACATATATGAGTATATAATAAATAATTGCAGATGAGATTGTTTGAAGTATAAAACACTGAACAAACTCATCGGCAATTACCATTTATCACCAACTGAATCATAGAAACATAATTAGAAATGCGAATCAACATGTTACATTTGCAATTATCAAAAAAAAAAAAAAACTTTTATGTGAGGTGGCTTCACTTCTACACCACCAGAATTTAAATATGGTAGCTCCAGGGTCACACAGCCTATCACAAGGAGGAAAACCACTGAATTATGTAACAGTCCATCTGCTGAAGTTCAGCTGTTACATAATTTGACCAACTATTCCATCAAAGAAAATCACCAATATTTCAGGATGTGATGAAATGTGTGTAGTGACAAATCCTTTAACACCTACATGTATGTATATATGTATATATATATATATATATATATATATATATATATATAAATATATATATATATATATATATATATATATGGATATAGGACTATTGAATGAAAGTTCAATAGTCCGAATCCACGATCATCGAACACACTTTAACGAAAGGGCTTTCACTGAAAAAGCACTTTCGTTAAAGTGTGATTAAAAAAAAAAAAACATTACTTTTACGTTTTTGCAGGGGGTCAAGCCCCCCTGCACCTCCCACACCCCTGTACATAAATATTCTCACTCCGAGGTCGCACTACAGTGGGGAAAAGGGAATTTTCCCTTATCCCCACTGTAGTGCGATCTCTAACATATATTTACGAAAGTGTTTTTCGGTGAAAAGCACTTTCACGTAAGTATGCCCAGCTGAATCTCTTTCGGTTATGTTGTCTTTCGGTGATCCATATGGATCCCATATATATATATATATATATATATATATATATATATATATATATATATATATATGTGTGTGTGTGTGTGTGTGTGTGTGGGTGTGTGTATGCATGATGCTAAAGCTACTGCTAAAGGTCTTTGGCTGACCAAAGATCTCTGATGATTGCAAACTTTGAGCCATCCTCTGAGGTCTCCCAGTTTCTATAAAAAAGACTAACAAATACAGATTATCCCACGGCCATTATGAAGCTAAATGCCAGAAGTATAGCATAGTATCCTTTTGGAAAATAATAGCAAACATGGTCCTGCTAGATAAATGGTACCCCTCGGTATGGACACTGTTTTCAGAAACTTGGGCATATTTACTGACCACGAGCTCTCCTTTAGCCACCATGTATCCTAGGTCATTAGGAAGTTCTATAGACCTGGTAATTATGAACTATATATCTTCCAGGTCCAAGAATGTTATCATACCTCTCTACTCCCATATTAGAACTATAATTAAATGCAGCACTCTCTTTGCATGCACCTACCCAGACACATGATCCAACTTGAAAAAGCCCAGCATTTCCAAAAAGCTAAAGTACTTAAATTTTAATAGTTAGTACAACAACTGATATTTACTTGCTCTTAGGTATGATAAGCATACATGTATATATATATATCTATTTTGTCATATAACTGAGACCATATGATACTGACTTTTTGAAACTCCATAAAAGAAAGAAACACCAAACACTCCCCTGTACCCCAAATCATGTATTTACTGATTTACTTCTTTTAATGTTCTTGGAACTTTGCAGCATTAATCTGATGATGTCTTCTGTGCTTACAAGACAAAAGTGCTTACACTGAAGATTATTAAAACCTCCACTTTTCTACTATTGACATGATTTAGTTGTTTTTTTGTGTACTGTTAGTTTTAATGGCTTTCTAGTTCTACTGGTCCTTCTTTTATTATTTAACATGCACACACATACATGGGTATGCCAAAACTGTGTTTGGTCAACATCTGTTCGTTGACCACATTTGGTTGACTAAACAAATGGTCAACAGGTGTAAGAAATTGCACAATTTTGGGGTTGGGGAATATACTGTTTCCCCAGTTATGAGTGATCTTGGAGTTAGTGTATATAATTAGCAGGTGGTGTGGGGGTGCAGGCCCCTACAATGAGGGGAGGGTTAGGGGGCTTGGCCTCTGCAAAAATGTTTGTTGATATTTTTATTGTTTTTGAATTTTCCAAGCATCTAGGTTGTTTCTCAGCACATGAGAAGTAGAGTGGCAACACTGGCATTGTCAACATTTTGCTGTTGATGTTCCTAAAATTGACATTTTGCAGTTTTGCATAATTTAGGTAATCCATACTATACGAGTTTATTCACTATGTTGAATGTGCAGTTTATTTTCAGAGGGAATGCCTCTGAAATGTGGTTGAGTGTTCTGTTTGTTGAATGTTTGAGATATTGGAAGAAGAAAGCTTGAATGCATGAGGGTAAGGTAAATCTGAGTTTGAAATATTAATACTGAAACTTTCAGTTATCCTAACAATTTTAGCACTAGAGGTAGAAGTGCTTGAGGGAGTAGTTGCAAGTTAGGGTTTGAGTAATGACTAGATAAGATGAGATATGTTTCTTGCTGCACATGCCTACTGTTCTATGCGGTGTATACCTGAGTGTCTTGTGTAGTGGTAGTATTACAGAAAGTTGTTTTTCTAGGTAAGTTGCAAGGTTAGAGTTTGGGGAAGGGGTTTGGATTAACATGCATTATTAAGGTGGGCAGTGAGAGCACCACCTTTCTAAAGTATGTTAACAGTAACCCTGTTCCTAATACTAACCCTGCACCTTTCTCTAGAAAAAAAAGTTTTGCGACACTGCCACTCTTCAGACAAGTTATATCTGAATATGTGATGACTTTGGTTAACAGATCACAAAAGGAAATGTTTTCCTTTTGCAATCTTTTTTTGTTTTGATGCTTGTGAATTTTGATGAATCGATAAATACTTACAAGTAATTGCAGTCTAATATATTGCAGGATAAAAGAACACAGTCTTTAACAGTTCTTCAGGTTTAAACATTGTTTCCACAAGGAAATTAAACGATTTGTATTTTTTTTGTCAAAATGTAGGTGATTAATAAAAGAGAAATTCATCATTTTAATTGGGACTTTTCATACTCTCTCTGAATACAAGGTTCTCCAGGAATGTGTCAGTTTACCGACTTAACATATGAATGAAACTGAAAAGATCAAGTGACAGCATCAAAACTGCAGAACAATGAACGTTCACAAAAGAGAAACTTACAAGATCAAAACAAACATATTCAATCCATTACAGGAGAAACAGACATATGTCCTTTTAAAGTACACTGTGATTTACAGCAACTTCTGTGGCAAACACTGAGCACTTTCTGAATAATAATCATTCCAATGAAATTATGAACATGATGGCCTATCTAGCTTCAAAACAACCGTTTACTACATTTTTTCTAGGGGGCAAGCCCCTGTGCATCCCCATGTGGGGGGTACCCCTTGCAAATTATATATGCCAACTCCCAGATAGCACTACAGTGGAGAAAAGGGGTGACTTTCCTGATCCTCGCTGTACTGCAATCTCGATTCAAAAGCTATGAGGTTCCAAAAAAAAATAACGTGCAGCATCTGCAGCTGGTTTTTTAGTGTCTTGAGTTTCAGGCTTGTGAACTTTTGTTGTTGTGTTGTTTCAGTTTTGACATCTTGTTGTTTTCAATTTCAGTCATGTGATAATTCAGTAAACTGAAGTAAACCCAGTTCCTTTCCTGACAGTGGTCCAGAACAAAACAGTACACCCACGACATCAGTCTTTTTAATTAAACAAGCAGGTTTTTCAAGTAACTCAACAAGACTTTCTTCATTATGAAGAATAACTGCCTTTATCCCTTAATGGCTTCACAGATATCCTCCGAACATCTCCTGTCAGTGACACTTTTCTACTACCCTTGTCACTCTCTAAGACTCCTCCTGGCTTCCTCTCTCAGCTCAGGAAAACAGGAATACAACTCTTAGTAATTGGCCCGAAATAGCTCTTAACTGCAGCTGATTCCCATTAATTTCCTACCTTATACCTAACTGCCTGCTTGGTTCAGAGTGAACTGAATTAAAGCTGCAGTGTCACCCAAGGTCAGTAGCCACTGCAATGCCATAATAAATACAGTTCTCTCAATGTAGCCAGTTTGTACATTTTCAGATACCTTCTGAGAGCCAAGAGCCTAGAAGCACAAACTTAGTTAAATTGTCCTTCATAGGTATGGGACAGTCCCTTGTAGGAAGTCTAATACGTGCAAATACATTTATACAGGTAGCCAGTTTGTACATCCTGTGCAGAAGTGCACAGTAGATTTTCCTTTCTATGCTGACTGTACTACAAAGAATTTAGTTTACTATGCTTTCTGTGCATACTGTAATGTCTGCTACATTGGGAAGACAAACCGCTTTTTGAGAGATTGTATACTTGAACACCTAAGAGATGTCAGAAATAAAAAAAGAAACTAGTGCGATATTTAAACATGTAGAGTCTAGTAATGCACAGCACTATTTTAAATTTCTTGTGTTAGAAATTATATATGAAAGTCTGAGGGGAGGCAACATTAAAAACAGGACAGATGTCTGTGAGCAGAAATGGATTCTTTTCTTTAAAGCAGACTGCTTCCCTAGTATTAATGATATGGTTTCATTGAAACCATTTTTAAGAGAAAGGTCATTAAAGCATTGACTTTTTTACTATGATTTTTTAATGGTGTCATGTTGTTTATATTGATTTTTTGTGTTTTTAGCACTTTAAGAGTTTATGCTTTGTAATAATTATGTGATTTTCATTGGCTGATTTGAATATAAAAATGCATGATGCTTTAATAGGGTTGTCTGATGAAGCACTGTTTTACTGTGAAAGCACTCACCTTAATACATTTTTTATGTTTTATCTGAGTTGGCTTTATTTGATATTTTGAGTTACCATTCTGCCTGCAGGAGCACCACGTTGGTGTGTTATACACTATAAATTGCACTTCAGCTATGATTTCTGTTGTTAGAAGCAATTAACCTTATAACATTTAAATATCTTCCCTCCTATGGAGCTCTTTTGAGTTTGTACTCTAATTTCCAATGGGTGTAGTCCTGAGCCTTTTAAAAAAATGTATTGCCTCCTAGTTCAAATAAATGTTCATATCTCTAGAACCATAAATGTTACAAAAAACTGTAAAAGGCAAACTATTCAGTAGAAAGTAATCTTTATAGTGATTGCATTAATTCAGTTTTAGGTCTTAAACTGAATCTTATAAGCCACAATAAACACAGTAATTATGGATTTTGTAATACTGCATAAATAACTTTCAATATCTCAGTAACAGTTCAAGCAGTATAAATACTGCAAACAGCATGTTCTTTATAAATCTGTGAGTGCTCATAAGAGGCTAAGCAATCCTGTCTGTGTCACTTGATTGTTGAGATGTTTACAGAAATATGAAAATTATTACAATACAAATACATAGTGGTTAATGCCACCATTGTTATTCTCCGTGGTCAGTGAATGGCAAATACAGATTTTAAAACTATCTTCTGTTATTAAAAGAAGCCTAAAGTGTTTATTGATAGTTGAACGTAATAACCAGAAAAAGGCAGAAGCCTGCATGATAAACCACCCAGGAAACAGAGAATGTGCAGTTTGAAGTTGAAAGGAACCCAAATACCAGAAAATGTCACAAACCAGCACATAAATCAACAAAATAAATTTATTCCAAGTTAAATGTTTTCATCCACTTGCTAATCCTGGGCTTCATCAGAATTAAAACAGTGACATATATCATCCATTTAAATATATACCAATCACAGGAAAAGAGTCTCTTAAAGTTGTATGGATGCCATTAATATAAAATATATATACAGAATTTATATATGTATAAAAAGAATTAGACTGTTATAGTATATTAAAATAAAGTACCAACCTAAACACACATTTTAATAACCTTAAAGCACAGTAACTTGTCCCAATAAAAAATTCCAAATACTCACCTTTTTTAACAATTTGGTGTTGCAACATTAAAAAACAATATGAAATAGTCCATTAAAAACATAATTACAGCCTAACAGCTCTCCAACTACTGCCCCATAGCCATCCTTTCTCCACTTTCCAAGATACTTGAGAAATGCATCCACTTTCAAGTTTTGGACTACCTCCTAGCTAATAACCTCTTTTCCAGCACCCAACATGTTTTCAGGCCACACTACAGCACTACAACCACCTTGCTGTCTTTCACAAACACTATCCTTCACCATAAAAATAATGGCCTGTTCTTCTCTGCTACATTCCTGGATCCTTCCAAGGCATTTGATATGGTCACACAAACTACTAATCTTGGTTCTCTCTAACCTATCCTTCTCACAATCAGCTATTGACTGGTTTCACAGCTACCTAACTGGATGCCAACAATCCATTGTTTGGCATAATGACCTATCTCCTCGACTTCCTGTTACACTCTGTGTACCCCAAGGCTCCATTCCTGGTCCCCTGCTCTTCTCACTCTTCACCAATGATCTATTCACAGCTACCAAGCAGGCCTCTCATACAGTATGCAGATGACTCCACCCTCATCTGCTCAGCCCCAACTATAACTGAACTCCATAAGCCTTTTCCTCTGAAGAAACCTGGCTATCTAATGCCCAGTTAATACTTAACCCTAATAAGACTAAACTCCTTATCTTCCAACCCACCAAATCTAACCTAACCATCCCACACTTTAATATTCTAGCTAATGACACTACCATCATCTCCCCAACAGAACACACCAAACTACTTGATGTTGAGATTGATAACAATCTCAGATTTGGGATTCACATTTCTCTTACCATAAATAAGTTCACAAAAAACTAGGGGCATTGTATAGAAACAAACAATTTTTATCCAAAACAGCAAGAATTTCTGTTGCTAATTCCCACCTAATCTCCCCTTTACTCTATGCTTCTCCTATACTCACCAACTTAGACAAACTGACCTAAATAAAAGTTGAGGCTTGCTACAACAAAATTGCTAAGTTTGCCACTGCAGCATCATATCACAGCCACCACTGTATCTCACTCAGGGAACTTGACTGGCTTGAACTCCCTCAACTTCTTCACCTGAATCAACACTTGCTCATAAGTTAGTAAACTATCCTCTTCAAGTCCCATCCCTTCAAAACCTCCAGCTCTACTGCACCACTCAACCACTTTGTTCAAGCATTAAAAATCAGCTTCTAGTAACCAAAGCTAAGAATTCAGCTGAGGAAGCACTATTCTCCTGCATAATATCCAGATTATGGAACACCCCCCCCCCCCACTATGACCACATTCCCATCAGGCGATCACTTCAAGGCTGTACTAAAAGCTAACTTAAAAAGTCACTGGTTATGTCCATGCACCAGTCAGGATTAAAGACCTGCCTTTTACCTCCTCTTCCTCACCTCTTCCCTAGCCACCCTGCCTCCCACTGCTGGATCCCTACAGTCAGTTCCTCTGTAAGTTTTGGCTTTCCCCAGCACCCTGCCCTCCCATGCTCAATCTCTGTGACCCCTCTTATATCATCCTCAACTGCCTTCCTTCATCTCAACTTCTAAATGAATCTCCAGCTGTCACACAACTACCTGTTTCTGAGTACCACTTCTAATCACTCAATTTCTTCTCTTACTCCTTTCTACCCCCCCTCCCGTTATTCCTCTTAGCCCTTCTAGCTTGTTCCACCATTCTAGTGGAACGTCTGCATATATATTTGTATGATTTTATTTGATTACAATCTGAATATTCCTATTAACAATTTTCTTAGTTTCTAGCTAGATATTGGAATACTCTATTCAATATTATGATTGCTATTTTAATGTATAACAATTGTCTTCATTTATCTATTATGTAACTCTGTATTTTACTTATTCTTATATTGTACTGTAGAGCTTTTCTCCCCTGGCCTCTGCTGAAAAAGGACCTGTGTCCAGTCGGAATTTCCCGGTAAACAAATGTAAATAAATAAATAAAATAAATAAATACATGTTTAAAACAGAGCAAATAGACAACATAACAATAATTCCTGAGGTATTATGAGAATTAAGATGAAACTGCCATAGCAACTCCTTATATTCTTGGTGCATTCCCAAGTGCTCCCGCTAGGATTTATTTAGTGAAATGTTCTCCAGTATACCAAATGAAATTGTGTGAAGTTTTAACAAAGTAAAGAATGTTTATATAGGGCATTTCTATCATTAAACCTACTAACATTATATAAATGTTCATAAATTCACATTTTGAGTGGATGCTTGGTCTTGCAAATATAAAAGGCTGGACAGTTATAACATTTAGCTAAATGAACAAGTAGTACATTTCCCATACTGAAAATAAACTGTGCTTAACATGTTGTCCAGAAAAACACAGAAGGTCACAATCACCACAGAGGAAGAAATGGGAGGGGCAGACAGAGATACTAGAATCCAACATAACCTCTGATTTTGGTGGGAACATTAATACCTGCAATGGTTATAACATCTTCAATTACAGTAGGATTACTTTAACACCTTGCTGTGAGCTTCACTTTTATACCAAAAAAAAAACACCTGATGTGGCAGACATTCCTACTGAACTTAGTTTTACAAAGAAACTGGATCTGGCATTATTATATAACAACAAAAAATTATCTGATAAAAGTGTAGGTATCAAGTATAAAAAGAGTATGTTTAATTCTTCTATGCACTCTTTGGTACAAGCCTTTGAGAAGTTGTATGAGATTGATATGAAAATTATTGTAAAATGCTAAGAAGTCAACACCTGATGAAGGAGGTGGTACAGTAATTTTTGGTTCCATAATATATTCTGCTATGCTGTTTAGTTTATTGCAGGATGTTACAACATATCTACCTGCCTCTAGGAAAGCAGTCAATAGCACATATGCACAAAGAGGTTTACATCTGGAGGATTGTTTATTATAGGGGTCATTGCTTTTGACCTTTATGAATTTTTAATGATGCCAGCCCCAGTTATCCATGTAATATTTGGTATACCGAAGGTCCATAAGGACTTTAAGAAACTCCCCTTTAGACCTATTGTGGTGGCACATAGTTCTAATACCTATCCTTTTGTAGTCTTTGTTGATCAGCTGCCTTATGTTACACACCTCTTATGATGAAAGACTCATAGGGGTTTCTAGGGAAAAGCCACAGCAACTTATGGAAAGAAGACGGTGGAGTTTTGATGATAGATGTTGTGGATTTGTTTACCTGTATTCCCCAATACACTGGAAATGAATTATTCAATGAGTTTATTACATATTTCATTTTTTTTATATACTAAAGATATCCAGTTAACTGTGGATTTTATGTCCCTCATCCTTGATAATAACTATGTCTACTTTGAAGGTGAGTTATACAAACAAATTAATGGTGTGGCAATGGGGGCAGTTTGTGCCCCCATTTTTGCCAATTCAGTCATCCAGGGTTGGGAAAATAAGTATGTCTTTGGTAAGATTTCTTTCCATATTGTAAACTATACTTGAATTATTTGCATGATATTTTTATGTTGTGGTCCATACCAGAGCCGATAGAGGATAATTTTATATCTTACCTGGAAGGTGAAAAATTATATGATGCTGCTTACTGTGATGGATTTGAAGTCTTCTTAAGACACTCAGTCTTGCTGGCTGGATTCTGCTAAAATCAAAGTCTGGTTATATTTGCATTCACAGTCTGTTGCATACAGAAACTTGCAGAATATACACTGATGAGAGAATATACTTTGCAGCATCAACTTAGAGCAGTAACAAATAACTTTTTATAATAAACCAAACGGACTAACATTGCAACTTAAAGTACTGTTCCACTTAACTTCTCATATAGTACAGATGATGTGAGAGATATAACATTTACCTCAAGACAAATGTGTCTCTACCAATACCCCTAACATAACTGGATTCATACAGATCTTTATATACAATTTTAGTCATGCCTATACATATACATTTCCTCTTGGTATTCTATTTTGGAGAATTGCTCATCCTGTAGAAACAATACTGATTGTTGCAGATGCTGACACAAATGCTGACTTAATAATATTATTTTTAAGCTTTCTTGTTTAACAATGTCTTGTCACATTTTTGCTGAATTTATATGAGGCCAGCTTTTCTGACAGTGTGAACATCCTGTATTCTATTTGGATCTTTGTATAAGAACATTTGTTCTTGTGCCAATGCTGATAACAGTGTCATAAACATGTCCTGTTGTCCATTATTTTTATATGCAGAAAAACATGCTTTTTAAAGAAAACACATTGTCACAGTGTTCTTTAAAAGCAGATGTTGCATGTTTGCACTTGCATACATCCTGTTTTAAGGAAATAATGTCCATTCAGCAGATTCCTTGGTTTCCAAGCCACGGTCATTTAGTATGGATGCTGATCACATATTATTAAACTCTGTTTCTGCATTTAAGCAAGCTTTATTTTATACCTTATTTATGTTACACATTTGTAACAAAATTACTTTCAATCTTAAAACCCTGTTGAGCATAATCTTACAATTCCTTTTTTTTATTTTAATGTATTCAAAACACTTTATACTGATATGTATTTTTGATTACATTATATAGAAAACACATTAAGAAACAAAACCTTTTGATGCAAGTCAAAATGCAATTTTACATAGTAAATACAATGATATTAAGTATTACTACCAAAACTGAATGTATTTAAAACTTTTTATTTTGCAGACCATTCTGTGAAAATATTTTATCAGTTATGAGCTGTGTCTGCTTTAGTTTAACTTGATTAATTTATTATTTTGCATTAACTCTTTGCAACTGTTGAATTTATACACTGCTGAAAATATACAGTTTTAATGTCATTTTAACCATCACATTGTGTTTGTCTCTGAACTGCCCATTAACACCTTGGTAAAATACTGAACTGGGCTTAGATAATAAATATTTGAAAGCAATTATTTTAGCATATTTACACTAAAGAATGTTATGTACATATTAATCCACTAGCTGTAAGAGCACAATATTTTAATATAATTTTCCTCTAACTGGGGTAAAACCAGTGATATTACAACTTAACAAATTACTTTTGAACTTATTACAATGTATCCTGTACAGTATGCATTTACACAAACTGTTTGCTATTCATGCATTTCAATCTAGTAGGTACCCTGGACCCATTTTTTCTTTAAATATGGTTTTTCACACATATTCATTACTAGACATTAATTTCATTGTACTGAATTCTTCTGCATTTGTACATACAAAGACTATCATTTGTACTGAATTCTTCTGCATTTGTACATACAAAGACTATAAAGTACATTTAGTCTAATCTTACAAATTTAATAACATTAATATTAAGCAAAATCTTGGAAAATGTTTATGTTTCTTTAGAAATATCTAGTGGAACTGGCACCAAAGGCATATGTCCTGTTATTTTAAACTACATACTCAACAATTAAAAATATTTATGCTTTTTTATACCAACATTGTTTTGCCAAAAACATATTAAAAATAGTGACCAATCTTGTTCAATTTTTACATATCTTTACTTTCTCTTGTATAGCTGTAATGAAGCAATTTTAAGCCATCTCTTGTTTTTTAAACCATCTCATGTATAGCTTTACAGTTTAACAGGTTGCAAATACAATTTAATACTAAACGATACAATAATAACCATTATGATAGCTATTAACAACTTGTAAAATATCTTATCCTGTCAGGTTTAATCCAGTTTACCAGTATTTCTAATACACTAATACCTGTTTTTCCCTCCCCCTAAAAAGTATTGTCAAGAAGAAATGAGATATTTCTTCCTGTAGCTTTATTTTAGACCCTTGTGCAGTACTGCTTATACAGTCAGTGTAAAACTGAGAAAGTGCATCTCCCTCTGTAGTACTGCAGTACTGTTTACCTGCTTTATGCTGTGAGAATAGAATGTATGTCAGCCCAACACTTTGGTTATACATTTAGTTTATTAGGTTACTAACAAACTATGGACTTTTATTTGATTTGATCATTTTTTATAAAGCTTTTGCTGTTTACTACCTCTAGTACGTATTTACATCCTTCTGCATAATTGATTTGAACTGTATGTATACTATAGCCCATTTGCTGGCTGTACTTGACGCAACTGAGTTTTTTTTCTTTTAACATTTACTTGCAAACAGATTATCAGTAACATCTATGCACAATTGTGACATTTTATTACAATTACCAAATAGTGTTGCCTGTAAACATTTTAACAATTATATTTTAATAACAATGATGCTTTAAAAAAACTCAAGCTACTTGTCTGGCAATCAGTCTTGTTGTTTATCTTATCTTTCCAACATTTCCTGTAACTATTCATTCAGTCTAGATAGGTCTGAGCTCACAAACTATACTCTATAAACTATAGTTAATTCTTTTGGCATTTTTCCTTTAATTTGATTGTGATTTGCATAACTATGCATTTATACTACATTACAATTAGCTTACATGGATTTCAGTATTTTTTTATTTATTTATCTATTTAACTGTCCTGCCATTAATTTTACAAAAACTGTTTGACTAATACCATCCGTGATTTTCTTTTTTTTTTTTTTAATTCAGAACTTTAACTGTTTGGTGTTACTATACAATTATAAAAAAATTGTAAAAAAACAAAATAGATGTTAGCTTAACTAACATATGTTTATATTTACATTATTTATATTTACTGTTGTCTGCCTTTTGCTTTTGTGCATTGTAAACAAATGTACTCTAGATGAAAAGAACATACATGCATGTCTGTCTTGTATCTGTATATCTTTATACAAGCATGTCAGTCTTGTGACTTGAAATCTTTACTTTTATTAACTATTTTCATTTAATTTTATGCACTAGAACTGTTTTGTGTAATTATTTTTATTTAATTTTTATACACTAAAACTGTTGTGTACCTTTTGACTATGCTATGAGAATAGCAGTTATATGGCCTATTTTACTGTACTACTAATAAATGTCTTGCTTTAACTGAATGAAAGTAAAACATTCAAGAATGATTTGTCCATACATCAGATCTTAGCATGTATTCTTAACCATTTTCAAAACACAAACATATTATAAAATATAAAAAACAAAAAACAACCTGCCAAAAAGAGAACACCCACTGAAACGTCTCCAAAGAAATGTAGACAAATAATGCAAAATGAAACAGAGACGCAGACAGCTGTAAAATCCAGGATAGGCCTTTACTGAGTGCAAAATTTTGCACTCAGTAAAGGCCTATCCTGGATGTTACAGCTGTCTGCATCTCTGTTTCATTTTGCATATTATAAAATATATTTCTTTTGTACAGATTAGCTGTGTATGCAGGAAGTTCCTAGTCTCAGTTAGTTCAGCTAATTTATTTCCTTTATCCTGCAACTGCTGTTGAATAGTTTCCTGTAATGTTGCATGGTCTTTCTGATATTTTTCAGTAACCTGTTCTGCTGAATCTAAAACTCCTATGCACTTTTGAAAAAATGTATGTATAACTTGTCTAAGCTTTTTGAACGCATTGTGTCTGTCTTTTAAAAGTTTATTACATTCTTTTGTAACAAAATCTACTAGATGTTCTATCAGTAACTGATTTGACTGTTGTTGCAACTCTGAAATAAACCTTGTACATCTGTTGATAGAACATAACTGTCCAACATCTGAATATAATGGAAACACTTTACCCTTAGTTAATTCTTTATCTTAACAGATCTGTCTTCACAGTCTATTTTTTAGCGATATGATGCAATACTTTATTATGGCATAATACACAAAATGCAGTTTTTGTTGAAGCACACAATAAACATTTGTCATATTCCACATTGTTTTCTTTGAGATACCAGTCAAATATTGTAATACATTTGCATAATGCCTTGCTATCAACCTGCCCTAATAAGGTTTTACATTTACTAACGTGCTGTGTATACCAACATTGCGATTTACTAAAGCTCGGTTTACTCCTGCATGAATTATAAATAATATCCATACTGTCTAATAACATCCAAACTGTCTAATAATATACAAACTGTTTAACAGCATCCACACTAAATATGTGACACAGAAAAAAGTCTTACCAGTGAGCAAAAAAACAGGGGATCAGGCTGTTGTTGCTGATGGCTGGAAATTTTTCAGAGTCACTTGAGAAGCTGGTAAAGTGCAACAGGCAGCAGACTGCTGTATAAGTAGATATCCACCTTTTCTTGGAGAATATATGGCACTGCGACTTGAACTTCAGTCTCACTCCAGATTTCGACATCTAAAAAACTTTACTACTGCAAGCTGCATAAACTGGAATACTTCTGTTTAGAATTTACACATACGTACAAATGTTAGTTACTGCAATTTGACTGAAGTGACCTTCTGCAGGGCTTACCATCACTCCCCCTGTGTTTGAATGCAGATGTTAGCTTCAAATGCTGGCTAAGTTGCCATTGAAAAATTATACACTGATGAGAGAATATACTTTGCAGCATCAACTTAGAGCAGTAACAAATAACTTTTTATAATAAACCAAATGGACTAATGTTGCAGCTTAAAACCCTGTTGAGCATAATCTTACAGAAGGAACAAGTACTTTTTTGAGATTCATTCATAGTTATAATAAAGTGGCCATAAATTATTTAGATGTAACAAGTAAGGTCAAAGAGGGGTTTGTTTCAAACATCTACAGAAAATTCACATTCTGCATTTCTAATTTTCATTTTCAGAGTAACCACCCATACCAACAGAAGATGGGTTTAGTGAAGGGTCAGTGGATTAGGTTGCCATGTATGATTTCTGACAACTATACTTTTGAGCAAGAGATTCACAAGTTTAAGTGTATGTTTCTGGAGAGGGGATACTCTGTGAAATTGTTGGATTATACTATTAAATTTGTGGCTAGATAAAGGGCAACTAGGCATTCTACACTCCTCGGTTCAACTAATCTGTAGAATTAAATGGATCACTCCCCACAGGGTACAGTTTAAAATGTTATTAAACACCCATATGAGAGAGACATTATTTTACAGTACACTGGAAGCTCAAATAATATTATAAATATTATTAATAATAACTGTAATATTTCAAATCTAATGAAACGGTTTTAGATATATATAAAACAGGTGACAACCTGAAGAAATTAATTGAACATGACAAGGAAGTTAAGACATCTAATGATATAAGAAAAGGTCTCCACAAATGTGGGTGCTATAGTCAGTGTTCTTATGTTATTGATGTGGACAAATTGATTCTGGACAACATGTTTAAAAGCATGGTTTATTTTCACTATGGTAGCTGTACTGTTATCAGTATTGGTTATTTAGCTAAATGTTATAACTACCTAGCATTTTATGATGACAAAACCAAGCTCCTCATCAAAAAGTTAATTTATGAACATTTATATGATGTTAGTAGGGTTAATGATATAAATTCCCTATATAAGCAGTCTGTTGTTTGTAACAGCTTCAAAAGATTACATTTTTGTATACTGGAGAAAGTTTCACCAAAGTCTGGTGAGGGCATTTGAGAAAAGCACCTAGTATATAAGGAGTTGCTGTAGCAGTTTTGTCTTAATTCATATAATGCACCAGAAATTAATGATATTTTGTCCCATTAGCTCTGTTTAAGGGCTGCTAAGCTATAATTGTGCTTTTTAATTGACTATTTGATCTTGTTTTCTCATGTTACAACACCAAGTTGTTGAGAAAAGCCGAGTACTTGAAATGTTTTAATATGATTTATTTGAACAAATTTTTGGACTTTAAGGCAATTATAGTATGCGTTTTGCCTGGTATTTGTTTCTGATATGTAGGGCACCACAGCTTTTTATAATAAGTTCTGTAAATATGTTTTATATTAATGGAATCCATGCATCTTTAAGAGACTCCTTTCCTGTGTTTGGTTAATAGTTAAATAGAAGACATATATTACTGTTTTAGCTCTGATGAATTCCAAGATTAGCAAGTGGAGGAAAGTGCTTAATCTGGAATAAATTTATTTTTTTGATTTATGTACTGTTTTGTGACATTTTTTTTGGCATTCAGGCTCCTTTCTATTTCAAACTGCACATTCTCTGTTTTACAGTTGAAAGTACTTTTTGCAAGTTTATTCTCCACACAAACTGGTGCAAATGTAAGTTTTAATATATTGAACATTTATTTCAAGTAAATAAATAATCATAATAAATAAATAAATATTTGCACAAGGGGCTTTATTCTAAAAGACTTGCTCTAGATGTAAGTGACTTACTCTGGTGTGAGTTTGCTTTGTAGATAGGCCTTATACTAAAGTATGTCACTTACATTGAGTGCAAGTATTTTGGAATCTGGCCCAGTATCTGTATATTGTATAACATTTTGATAATTGTTCAAACTGTTGCACTAAGTAATCTCAATGGTTACATTTCTTCTTCTATATAATATACAGAGCTCATAAATTTGCCTAAGTATCAGCTATGTGGAAGTTAAATAATATATACACCACAGATGGTCTACTACTACTACTATTGACAGATGTGTTGTAATTACTGATGTCAAATGACTTGTTTTCTAAATCTGTGTTATACCTGAAAATGCTGTAATTGTGCACTATTCTGTACATGATTACATTTAACATGCCTGGCAAATTAATATAAAATTAATGCAACTGCTCAGCAATTTTTTGTGAGTGTTTCCATATGGCACATATTATTTACAGTCTGCTCAGTCATGAAATACAGGTGATTAACAGTTTTATTTTTCTAGACTCAGTCTGGCGAATGTAAATATTAGTGCACAGTTTTAGTAAACATTTGATCTTTGAATGTTTTTGACACTGCTTCCCAGTTAATCCTGGATAGATCCAGATGAAGGTGATAAACAGAACAAAAGAACAACCCCCTTCTGATCTTTGCGTGAGGCTAAACATGCTGTTTGCAGTCTGTTCACCCATCAACAGCAGCGTATTAGTGCTGTTAGCTTCTCACTACTTAAGACCATGGACATAGATTTCAAAAAAAGAATGTCTGATTTTCTGGAATATTTCTGTACCACAGAAAGTAGAAAACATCTGATTTTCATATCATAGATACATACCAGTGGCCCCCAACTAGACTGAAAGTCTGCAAAGTTATGCTGAGGAACAGCTATATAAGTCTATAATCCTCTCATAGCTCGCAGTGTAATGTCTCAGAAATATACCTCAAGAATCCTGATGATACAACTGAGCAGGCTGATGCTAATTCATTTCTACATATCAAAACTGAAAGGTAACTCAGTTAGTGCCTACGGTGCTGGAAGGGCTGGGCGAGGATGGAGGGGGGGGATCAGTGGCTTATACCAGCTTGTCTATCCCAGGAGAGAGAGAGGTAGTAGATCCAATCAGTTTTATGTTCATCATTTGGCGATGTGGTTATCATGTGCTGTAGATGTGGGAGCACAGATACACCATGGGGAGAGCACAGGATTTCAGCATGGTGATGGAGATGCCCAGATCAACCACTGAAGGAGGTGGTGTTAAGGCCTTTCGACAGAAAACCCTAATGGTTGCCTGCATGATTGCTTATGCAATCATCTCTCAGCCATGGGGTGAAGGAGGGCTGACTGATAGTGAAGATTAATGGTCAGTAGGCAGTGGAGATAAAAAAAGTCAAAAGCTAGCCCATGCAGATAAAATCACTCCCTGCAGGCTTTAGGTATTAACCCTGTGAATACTCCCTTTATTCTAGTTTCAGGTCTAGTCATTGAGAAAGCATGAATGATATCTTGCTTAGTTCCCTGTGCAGCTATATTTCTGCAACAATGTACCTGTGCTTGCAGGACTACATATCTTTAGGCACAGCCCAACTCACTGGTTTACTAGCATGTGGATAGCAATGCCAGCCTATGTTTCTTAACACCTCTATGATACATGGAAGGCATATGCTACATGAAGTTAATAGCCTTATTATGCTGTCTTACCTATGTCACATAGTTTGCTATGTTTTAAGATCACAGGATCATAAGAACTACAAGGCAAATATCACCCTTGAGTTGCACATCAGGCCAAGGATGAACTTACAAGCACCCATCAAGTCTTCAAGGTTAGTCATGAAGGACGTAAGGCATCAATCTGCTTAACATGCAGGGACAATTTTTTCCAGAGCTAGCTCAACTATTGGGTAAATGTCTATCCCTCCAATGTGTTTTATTTAAATGGAGGTATAATAGATCCATTAGATGCTTTGTCAGAGATGGCCTACATCTGTCACCTCTGGGATTTCAGTTACTGGCTAAGGCTCTTCCCACCACCATAGTGCCTTTTTAGGCAGTGTCACAAGGACAAAACTCCCAAAGTAATAAGACCATCAAAAAACAAATTCAAGATTATGCTGCTCAGTGCTAGGAGTCTAAATCTGAAACTGCACTCACTGTAAGCAGTCCTTACTTTGGAAGATGCTGACATCTATGCAGCGAGGTCTGACCAGAAATCAGTCTTGTTGGAGGTAACAATAACACCAGACCACCACCCCCCCACCCAGCAGCAACTAGACTAAAAAACTTCTCCAAGGCCAATTATGACCTCTTACATGAAGGAATGAATAGCTTCATACCCCTCCCCTAACAGATGGAAAGGTTACCTATGCTGGGATATACACTACTGCTTTATATGAACATCTATACAATTGTATTAACTCTGCCATACCTGATAGCACCAAAGCAAGATCCTCAAGGAAAAACAAACCCACCTGGTGGACATCAGACATTAATAGGCTGTATAATAAGAGGAAAAAATTACTGTTTAAGAGTAGGAAGTTACGGTCTCAGACCTGGAAGTACTCCAGCCTCAACTTCAATAGACAAATAAGACGTCTTATAAAGTCATCTAAAGCTACTTATGAATCCAAATTAGTGTCCCTAGCTAAGGAAATCCATAAGCCATTCTTATCTATATCCAAAACCTCAAAGGAAAATCCCAGATTTATGCAGAAGTTGTAGTTAATGGTACTACATATACAGAACTGGTGGATATAGCCAACCTGCTGGTGGACAGATTCAGTACAAACTTCACTCTCCTTTCCTTGCGACATATAAAACAAAGCATCCCTACCACCTGTCCCCCACCTAGTATCTCCAAAGAGCAAGTCTTAAACACCCTCTCCAAGGCTAAAAACATAACCTCAGTGGGACCAGACAACATCCCAGGCTGTGTTCTTAATGGATTAAAACAGGAATTAGCAATACTGTTGGGTATCTTGTTCAACTACAGCCTTAGTATGGGTTTCATCCCTGCTGAATGAGGAACAGCAACGGTCATCTAAGGTCATTGAACATATCATCATGGACCTTATCATCATAGATATAGGTAATCTACAAACACTTGACCCTACCCAGTTTGGCTTTGTCAAAGGGAGATTGTGCCTGTTAAACTTGCTGGATTTCTTTGAGACAGTCACCAAAGCCCTTGATGAGGGTAAAACTGTGCATGCAGCCTACCTGGACTTAGCCAAGGTCTTTGACACCATCCCCCACTCAGGCATTATTGATAAACTCACCCAGCTGGGTATCAGCCCATATATTGTCAAGTGGGTTGCAAACTGGCTCACCAATTGAACTCATACAGTCAAATAGAAGACTCTACCTCCTCCAGCAGACCAGTAACCAGTGGTGGTCCACAGGGGACTGTTCTGGAGCCCCTACTGTTTGGGAATTTACTTCAAGGTACAAGCAAAAACAAAATGTCTTTGGCTGACAAAGTTTCCTGATGACTGCAAACTAGGAGCAGTCATTCAGTCCCCAAATAATGTCAATATGCTGCAAGAAGGGCTTACACAAATCTGGTTTAACATTTAACAATGACAAAACAAAAATCCTACCTATAAATACAAATAAGAATAGAATCAAAAATAAATTCATTACATTTATTGTCAAATAGAAAAAATGAATTATTTAGGAATAATTATAACAGATAACATTAAAGATATAATAAATCATAATTAAACTAACAGTATAAACAATATAACAAATCTAATAGACAAATGGAATAACATTTTTTTCAAGATGGAAGACAGGTTATCTATAATCAAAATGATTATCTTACCAAAAATCTTACATATTATACAATCACTGTGATTACCTCCCACAAAAAACTGTATTAAAGAATTTAACACTTTAATTTTAAGATTTCAATGGTATCCCAATAAACCAAGAATTGCTTTATACCATAATATGAGAGACCGGGTAGCAGGAGGGATAGGGCTACCAGACCTAGAATTATATTTATTACCATCAATTATAAAAACAGCATATCTTTGGATTAATAACACTTACACAGCTAGGTGGAAAGAGGTTTTAGGAAATATTTTTATAAACTCTAAATATAATAGATATTCTAATAATTATCTCATACTAAATAACATTCTACATTGGTTATTAAAGGATTACCTTATAGGAAAAAGTCACCAAACAAATGACTCCTTTTACATTTCTGCTGTATTAAACACTTTTAAAAATGTTATATATAGAAACCTGGCAAACAAATCATGGATCTTACTTATATTTCCTATGGCGTATACCCAAAATAACATCTCCACCTCAATGTTAGAAACAATAATCGCATTTAAAAAGAATAATCTGCTATATTGGTTTCAATTAATGAAAGATGAAAAGCTTCAGTCTGTTGTTTATATTAAGAACAAATTATAATTTAGATAAAGACGTGTGGCTGGATGTACAGTCCTACAGACAACATGTATATGGGGAAATTAAGTTAATGCAACCAAGGATACGAGATCATATCCTAAAATTAAGTGAATACCTAATATTCTTAATGCAAGAAAACATATTGAGACAGGGTTTCTCATCTAAATTATATAGGGTTCTGAGTAGAGAAGCAAAAAGTTGCAATGACAATTATTGGAACTATTTTACCCAAATTAACAATATACCTCCAAGTGAAGAAGATAAAAAAAATATTCTAATAGCTTCTAAACATACAACTTCATCTCTTAGAGGGAATCTCTTTACTTGGAATTGTTTGCATAGATCTTTCTTTACACCACATAAAATTGAATTAATGTTCAAGTAGAAACAAGTTTGTTGGAGATGTAAACAAGAACTTAAAGTGGATTGGCAACACATGTTTTTTGACTGTACTGTCTTAACCTTATTGGAATAAAATTAATTCTCTTTTTACAAGCTTTTTTGGAGATAGATTTGTTTTATTTAAATCACTAATCATTTTATCACTCCTATTCCTATCTGTGTTAAAAAATGAAATATTGCATTTTGTGGTCTATACTATCTATATTAAGAAAGCTTATAACTCAGACATGGAAGAACAAAGCTATACCTTCCTTCAAAGAATTTATAAATATTACAACTGAAGTCTGTGACCTGGAAATCATTACAATTAAGTCAAGAACAACCAGGATTATCTCTTGCTACAATGCATGGACAAAACTTAGAAATCTGCTTGACAAGCAAAAATAACTGCATTTTAGATTTAATGTAATGTATAATAACTTGAATGACTTGATAGTTAATGGATGCTCCTGTAAATAGCTGTTTTTTTTCTTTTGTGTGTGAGGTTTAGTTGAAATTTTTTCATTTATTATGTTCACAAATCTCTGACTGTAAATATTGTTGTAATTATTATGTGCCTTCCATATAAGGCAATCTCTGACCCTGCCTTAATGGAAATGCTACACATTTGCAAGTCAAACAGTACATGTGTCACACGCTCAAGGAACCTTAACCTGGTATGTGACATCAATAGAACTTGCTGGAGGGACAGATTTGTCTCACAGAGGTTACCTAAGCAGAGTCCCTCGTTGACCTTATTTAAGTGTAATTTGGACAATTGGACGGGGAAACCATAAATTCACTCCTGGTGCTCCACCAGTATTCTTCTTATCTAGGGGTAATAGGTGCTGATTCAGTGGCTACTTGTAAAAGACACTCTTGGGAACAAGGGTTAACTTGGGTAGGCAGGTAAGGGCCCTAGATCCATTAGCATAATAACTTCTTATGCTCCTATGATCCTATAATCATATAAGAAATTTTAGAGTAATGATATTTGTTATCAAGACCTTTGGGGCTTTTTTAACTGCATAGAGCCACTGTACTCAATAGATGGTCTAAACATGACAGAGTACAATAATACAATATTATCCTTTGATCTAGATCACTTTTGCTAGATAGAAGGATTTTCTAACTACTGTTGCAATATGTAATTCAAACATGAGGGAGTTGTCAACCTGGGTGCTGAGTTCCTTTACTTCAATATCTGTGTCTAATGGAGTAATGCCTATAATTTAAGTAATAGATGAGGGGTGTTTCCCACAGGTGACAATGTTGCACTATTTTTGCATTTAGCTTGAGACCTTTGTCTGTACACCATTGGTTTCTAAAGACAAGTTCTTGCTAAAGTGCTTTTGTATTGATGGGGAAACAAATGATGACACCCTGCTTGCAGTCATTGCTTAATTTCATTAGCCATCAGTCAATAGCTGTTGTATGTTGGGAAGAAAAGAATATATACTGAAAAAAGAGACCCCCAGTCTGAGCCCTGAAGTATTCTTGCTTCCTGTAGTAACACCTACTACCTTAATTGTGTGAAGTCTTTCCTTCAGCCAGTTTGCAATCCACCTTATCATGTAATTGTCTACCTTTAGTTGTTTTAACTTGTTTACAATGCCAACATGCAGTACAGCGTCACTGTCCACTGCCTCTGTAACCTTTTCAATGAAATTTACCCAGCTGAGCAGATGTGATTTGCCCTTGACAAAACCAAACTGTTGTAAGTCTAGTTGTATGAGATTAACACTATAGTTTAAGAGGTTATATATGATATGTTCCATGAATGTGTAAATTAGGCTAGTTAGGCTGATGTGCCTCTAATTCTTGGGGTCTGTGTTAGGATCTGCTTTCTGAGTGGTACCATTGCTGCTGTTTTCTAAACCATAGGGATATATTCAGTGTGTAGGCTTCAGTTAAAAAAATGCAGGATGGGTTTAGTGAAGGCATAATGATAACTATGAACCGAATACTTAAAAAGCATTAATAATGACTGGCAAAATTCCACACCAAAAAAAAAAAAAACTTTATTGGACACCTCTGGCACCTCAGCAGAGCCTTCAGAGGAATAAACCAGCAAAATCTTGCACACAAGTCCAATACACAATATAAAGCATTTCTTATTTAAAAAAATCAATCAAATCACTAAAACAATTACTCAGTTGATCTAATAAATTTTTCCAATTGCATTCTAGATATAGCCATTTTGGTCTTAATGTTTGATACTTTATTATATAAAAAGATTCCTTGTATAGTAGCAAGCTTTATAACCCCCCCTTCATGTGTTTTAATTTGTACAAGTATAATTGCATACAAACTATTTACATCACTTCCATGATACTCTGAAAAATGCATAGTAATTGGGCTTCATTTTTTGTTCTAAATTCCTTACATGTTCTTTTAATATTTTCACTTAAATACTCTTACAGTTTCACCTATATATCTTAATCCACATCTTAAAGCACATACATCCCCCTTTGTTAGACAATTATGTTTTATTTACTTGAAATTTAATATTATTTTTTTTATCAAAATATGTGGTAATAAATCTACCATTATATTTACCAAGAATTTCCCCATGTGGTATTATATCAAATACTATATCATCTCTTAGGTTAGAATGACTCTGTACCAATATATGACCAGTGCATCTCCCTCTTTTATATGAAATTGAATGATAATCTCACAATTTGTTCCTAAAAATATTACAATTTAAAGAAAAAGCCAATAATAATAATATTGCAGTGCATGGAGTGTGGTGATTATGCTCTGATATCCAGAAAAAAACAATGAGTTAAGCACTTGTATAGCATGAAACCTGATCTTAGCAATTGTCAAGCGCCCCAATGCTTCATTCATCATTGGAATTGTGCCATGCAGTTAAATCTGCCAGTACTGGACAGTAAATGACAGTGGCAGAATAAAAATCAGATTTGTTTTTGCCTACTGTCTGTGCTGTTAATATGTCCCTGACTTTTTGTAACATAACAGAATCTTGCACAGTCTTTCTGACACACTTGCTAAGCATTTTATGGCTTTGAAAACTGGCCCAAAACTTAGTGATTTTTCCCTCTGTAATTAATATTATATGGAGCAGATAAATCTCCATGCACTACAAAGAATTATGATCGTGTCTCCAAACATAACCCTTTATCATGTTTTCTTAACATGGATGCCAAGATTCACCTCTTGAGCTTTGTTTTTGAGGTGAAATTCTTAGCATCTGTATCTGGAGCACTTAATAAGCTGGTTATGATCAGTGATCTGTTCATAATCTTCTATAATCAGCTGAGTAGAAAACTGACTATATTCTGTTACAAAATACCTCTTAGCTTTATATCCATTCAGATATTCAGTATATAGCTTTTTCTTCTTATTCTTTTCCATTTGTTCAAAGACCTCACTTCCTTGCATATTAGTAACCTTAAACAGGTCTACTTTGGCTTCATCCTTATCGCGACCTCTATATAAAAATATTCAAATTTAATTCGTATCTTCTTTCAAAAACTTTATTATTACATAAATGTATAATACTTAAAATTCCACAAAAGGAAGAAAAGATAAAAAATGTGGAAGGTATAAACTTCTACCATGCTGAACATTTATATTTTCAGTGGGCCAGAGTATCTTTTCAATGAAATTTGGCTTTACCCAAGTCCCCATTTCTTCTTGATATTATCAAATCCAAAAACACTGCTGCTGAGTCATATGGTCCCCCAGCCATTGTAAAACCAAACCTATTACATTATTACTTTATAAACTATCACTAAAATCATAAACCATATGTCTACCTTTGACATATAAATATAAAATAATCTACATATCTATAATAATGTACAACATATTTCATACAAAATCAGTAATTAATAGATATATATATATATATATATATACACACACACACACACACACACACACACATATATATATATATATATATATATATATATATATATATATATATATATATATATATATAAAGTGCTACACAAGTTAGCATTGCACACATTTTATTGCTGCAGTATGTTGAATTGCATAACCGTTAAAGTTCATTATAATGACCATTACTTAATTCAAGGGTTTTTGCCTTTTTCGAGTTTTTCAACCCTGGAGTTAGTAGATTTCTGGGAATGTGGGGGATGAAGCCCACCACATATAAAGCTGTTTTTTTTTTTATTTACTTTTTGAAATCGCAAATGTAACCTATTGGTTTACATTTGTGACTGCTTTTTTGCAATGATTTTAGTGACATTTAATAAGAACCACTGGTAACTTTCTTCAATGTTTTGTGCTTTGATCAAATTCACCGGAGTTTATTCATTATAAACTCATATATATTGGTTAAACAGAATGATGCACTGGAGTTCCTCCATGTTCAGATTACCATAGACAAAATCCCATACCATACCCTAGCAAGTTTAGGTTGCCCTCTATGTCCCATGAAAACCATAGCTCATATTTAGACCTACTGGGGACATTCACCATCCAAATGAATACTATGCTCATGGAGGGGGCTTGAATTATTTTCCTATAAACTAGGAATTCTACATGACCCCAAATTTGCAGGAGCAGTAATTCATAGACTTTGTAAACACAAACACCCTGGAGCAGTTAGTGCATACTCCTAGATTTACAAACATAGTAGACCTGATACTCACAAATATGGGAGAACGCTGCACCCTCCCATGTCACGTCCTCTATGGTAAGGTCAGACCTCAACGCAGTCTCTTTTGAAATAAGAATAAATTCTGTAACCCCAGCAAACCATGTAACAGTTAGAAATTACTCCAAGGCAAACTATCTTTTATTAAAAGATAACCTGTCAAAATGTTAAGCCCCTCCAAACCCAGATAGCACAGCACCCTATGTGAAATTATTTACAGAAGCTCTGTAGAACCATGGCAGTGATTTCATAGAGGCTGCTGTGCCTACCAGAAGAAAGCCTAAAACCAACTAAAAAAATGAACCACCTTGATGGCATTCAAAATTAAACAGGTTATGCAACAGAAGAAAAAAAGTCTTAGCTAAAATTAGGAAGTGTAACACCAAACACATCTAACTCTCTCTCATCAAACTGAATATACAAATAAGAGAGCTAATTATGTCCAACAGAGCAAATTTTGATATAAAGATAGTATCCCAGGACAAAAATGACCATAAGGCCTTCTTTAGCTCTGCCCAAAAACCTCAAAGGCAGCACACAACAGTGTACAGAACTGTTGGTAAATGAGGCATTTTCATGGAAGTTGGAGATATAGCAAATCTTCTGGCTGACAAATTCAGCTCCAACTACCCCTTCTCACACCCAGTGCCCACCCAAGGAAATACCATATAACATAATCCCTCCAACTATCAACAGGGAGGAAGTCTTAGATGTGCTGTCTAAGGCAAATAATAATAATATCCCAGGATGCCTCTTAAAAAGCCTAAAATATGAGCTATCAAGGCCACTGGTGTCATTATTCAACCATGCCTTCTGCAAAGGCTTTGTGCCATGTGAATGAAAGACTGCAATGCTCATCCCTCTGCACAAGGGTGAAGCAGCAATGGATCCCACAAACTACAGACCTATTAGTCTAACTAGTCTCATATGTAAAGTCATGGAATGAATTATCATGGAAATAATTAACAATGACATAGGGAACAGTCAGACACTGTAACCAACCCAGCCTCATTTTGTCAAAGACAGGTCATGCCTACTGAAATTGGTGGACTTCTTTGAGAAGGTCACCAAGGCAATGGATGATGGCAAAACGGAGCATACTGCCTGCCTTGACCTAGCTAAGGCATTAGATACAATACCCGTCTTAGGCATTATAAACAAAGTCATGAAATAAGGCATAAACCCCTACATAACTTACGGGATATCCAGCTGGCTCACAGACAGGACCCAAAAAGTAAGGACTGAAAAGACTGCCTCAACAAAGAGGTCAGTCACCTGCAGAGTTTCCCAGGGCTCTGAACTGGGTCTGCTCCTCTTTAGCATCTATTTTTCAGAAGTCAAAGCCAATGTCAAGGCCCTTAGGCTGAATAAGTTTGCTGATGATTACAAGCAAAGAGCAATTACAAACCCCCCCTAAGTTACTAACATCTTAAAAGAATGTCTAACACAAATAAATGACAAGCGCCAAAGCCATTGCTTAAAACTCAATGCCATTAAATGCATAATAATACCTTTTGGGAAGTTGACCACCCAGGGAAACATCCTCATTGATAAAACACCCTTGAAAGTAGACACAGTAGTCAGGGATTTGTGGGCTCATGTAGATTGCAACCTGGCTTTCTACCAACATGTGTCTAAGGTAGTAAGAAAATCATTCTCTGTCAGCCACTCATTTTATAAGTAAGGGCATAACATTTAGGTCCAGGGGAAGTCAGCATGCCACCGTACCCAGTCCTCATCAAACCCCATCAGTGAATATAATGTCCTCCTCAATACATACCTGACCAGCTGCATGCAACATCTGGTACAGTCACAAAAGTTCCTCACAAAGAAAATAAGAAGTTATGTACCTACCATAACGTTCCATGTTAGTCGTCTTCTTCTCACCTTCTTTCTTGCTGGTTGGGCTTGGAGCTGATCCTCGGCTCTGACTCGGCCATCTACTTAAGCTCAAGAGCTATTTACTGGCTCGAGGCCTCCCCTTATCCCACAATGCTTGGCGCTAGATACCCAGATCTCATTTGGCAGAGCTAACACCATAGAAAAAATTTTAAGGACACCTGTCCAAACTACAAGGTTTACCTACAGTACTAAAACAGAGGAGGATGTAACCCAGATAAGACTCAGCCAGAGGAAGAAGGCTTCAAAAAGGGACTCTTTTCGGTCTGTCCAGGCTAGGGGGATGGAGGGTGGGACACAAGAAAGAAGGCGAGAAGAAGACAACTAACATGGAACATTATGGTAGGTACATAACTTCTTAATGTTAAGTTTTCTATCTCGCCTTCATTCTTGCTGGTTGGGACAGCATCCCTAGCACCTTAGTCCTGGGTGGCTCATCGGAACAGACTTGAGCACAGTGGAACCAAAAGCAGCTCTACTCCTAGAGGCCATATCCAACTTATAATGTTAAATGAAGGTATGAGGAGTGGCCCATGTGGCTGCAGCACAAATAGATTCCATTGGTAGTCTAGCTTGAAAAGCTATCGAAGTAGCTAATGCTCTGGTGGAATGACCTTTAGGTTTAGTAGGGAGTTCTTTATGTCTCAGCTGATAAATCAAAGTAATAATAGAGGACAACCACCTGGATAAGGTCACTTTAGAAACTGGCAGTCCCTGTTTTCCCTCAGCACAGGACAGGAAGAGTTGGTCTGATTTTCTTGTTTGCTTAGTCCTATCTAAATAAAAACGTAATTGCCTATGAACGTCCAATTGGTGTAACTTTTGTTCAGCTTTGTTCGAATAGTTAGGAAAAAAGACAGGTAGATCAATAGCCTGATTCAAGTTTGTTTCAGAAGGTATATTGGGCAGAAAAGAAGGATTAGTCCTGAGTGAAACTCTATCCTTGTAAAACACAAGGTAAGGAGGACGAATACAGAGGGTTTGAAGTTCCAAAACTCTCCTAGCTGAGGTGATGGCTACTAAAAACAGAGTCTTCCAGGAGAGTCATTTTAAGGAACAGGAAGCCACAGGTTCAAAAGGAGGGAGAATCAAGGAAGCTAATATCAAGTTTAAATCCCACAGAGGCGGGGGATCTCTGACCGGGGGCCTAAGCAAAATAGTCCCTTTAAGAAAGGCCTTGCAAAATTTGTGGGACATGATGATGGTTTCTAACAGGCCAGCGTGGAAATTTGCGATAGCAGCTAATTGGACCCTAATGGTGGCAGACGAGGAACCAGCTTGAAAAAGTTCTGCTTAAAAATCTAGAACATCATCGACAGGGGCTGTAAAGGGGTCTATATTCCTAGCCTCTGCCCAGAAAGAGAAACATTTCCACTTACTAGCATAAGTCTTCCTGGTGGTAGATTTGTGCGAAGAAAGGATGATTTCACGCACCGGCTGAGGAATATGTGGAAGCCTGAATAAGGTTGGAAGTGAAGCAACCAAGCTGTGAGGTTGAGAGACTGAAGGGATTGGTGCAGCCTGCCCGACTGATAGATCAAGAGGTCTGGCACTGGGTCCAGATTCCAAGGATGCTCCAGCAGATGACGATGCAGGAATGGGAACCAAATTTGTCGAGGCCAGTAAGGGGCAATGAGGATCATCTTGGATCCCAATGCGGTCACCTTCTGAATTAGTTTGGGAATTAGGGGAAAAGGTGGAAATGCATACAGAAGACCCCGGGGCCAATCGTGAACTAGAGCGTCTCTGGGGGAGTGGCCAGGGAGGGGGAAGAGAGTGAAGAAATTGTCGCACTTGCTGTTGAGAGGAGTTGCGAAAAGGTTGCAGCAAGGTTGACCCCATTTGTGGAAAATTATGTCCTCTACTGACTGATTGAGAGACCACTCATGAGGCATGAGAATAGCTCTGCTTAGCCTGTCAGCTATGACGTTGGACTTCCCGGGGATGTCCGTTGCTATCAGAAACCATTGAGAGGAGATCGCCCACTGCCAGAGTCTGAGTGCTTCTCGACATAAGGGATAGGACTTGGTTCCGCCCTGCTTGTTGATGTACCAAACTACAGATATATTGTCTGTTTGAATTGCAATAGTCCCGGTGGGTAGAGAGTCCTGAAGAGCTTGCAACACTAAAAGCACCATTCTCATCTCCAAGACGTTTATGTGCAGGTGGTACTCTAGAGGTTGCCAAGTGCCCTGGACAGTCATGCCCTGAAAATGCCCCCCCATCCAATCAGGGAGGCATCCATGGTCACTGTGGCAACAGGGGGAGGAAGAGCAAATGGTCTGCCCTGGAGTACTAGAGGGGAGACCATCCACCAGGCCAGGTGGTCTTTGCATGATTGAGTGATTATTATGTTGTGAGACATCGGAAGTTGTTGAAAAGACCATTGGGTAAAGAGCATCCACTGAAGAATCCGCATGTGAAAATGAGCCAGGGGAACTAGTATGGTTGCTGCTGCCATGAGACCCAAAGTTTTTAGTACAAATCTGGCCTGAATCCTCTTGCACTGTAGTAAGACCTGCACATGTTGGCAAATGTCTGACACTCTGTCTAGAGGACATTTTGCATACAGCTCTTTTATATTTAATCTTGCACCTATAAAGGTTATAGACTGACAAGGTGACAATGGAGACGTTTTGAAATTTATTGAGATACCTAGCTCGGAGCAAGTTTGGATGGTATAATCCCTGACTCGCTGCAGCTGATGCCTGGTGGAAGCAGTAAGGAGTCAGTCGTCTAGATATGGAAACACCTGGAATCCTCGCCATCTCGGGTGAGACGTAACCACTGCCATGCATTTGGTGAACACCCTGGGGGCTATGGTGAGACCAAAGGGCAGGGCTCTGAATTGATAGTGACTGGCTCCCAGTCGGAAGCAGAGAAACCTTCTGGAGCGTCTGTCCATTTTGGTATGGTAGTACACACCCTGAAGGTCTATGGAGCACATCCAATTGTCCTGACCCAAAAAGGGTAGAATGGACTGAAGCATGACCAACCCGAACTTCGTTCTTTGAACAGATTTGTTTAACCTGCTGAGATCCAAAATGGGTCTCCAGTCCCCTGTCTTTTTTGATACCAAAAAGAACTTGGAGTAAATTCTGGATCCTTGCTGGTCTGCTGGGACTGGCTGGATGGCCCTTTTTTCTAGCAGTTTTGAAATTTCTGGTACTGCTTGTTTCCTTAGACCAGGTGGAACATCTGGAAGGGATGGTTGTTTGCACAGTGGTGTGGACAAAGGGGATTTTGTAACCCTCGGATATGATGGACTGTACCCATTTGTCTTGTGTGAGGAGTTGCCAGGCTTCTGGGTACAGTGACAATCTTCCCCCAACTGCCTCCAAAGGTGGACAGTCGGGCAGCCCCTCAGGGGTGCTGAAAGGGTTTGTCAGAGAAAGATTCTGTGCTACCCTGATTTTGCGGACCCCTTCTGCCCCTCGGGTGGCATCTATTATTGTTCCCTCCCCTGCCCCTGGAGGGAAACTCACCACGTGTGTCAAGCATGACTCCCTGGGGTTTCCAAAACCACATTTTCCCACTCTTCTGACCCTTAGGGTATGGTCTAGAGGGAGTAGAAAAATGGACCCACAGCAGAGAGAGTCTTGCCTTCCTGCTCACACCTGGTAAGGGTATCCTTCACCTGTGGTCCAAACAGAGCCGAACCATCGAAGGGGGTATTGGTGAAGGACACCTTAAAGTGGTCAGCAAAGTTACATAGCCACATCCAGGCATGCCTTCTCAAAGCCACGCCTGTATCTGCGGCCCTACTCACCCCATCGGC
Source organism: Protopterus annectens (assembly GCF_019279795.1). Lineage (NCBI taxonomy): Eukaryota > Metazoa > Chordata > Ceratodontiformes > Protopteridae > Protopterus > Protopterus annectens. Next base: position 413,891,684 of record NC_056741.1, read on the forward strand.
CGCATAAGAAATGAGCCGCATGGAGGAGTTGACGATAGAGTTAAGGGTCGCCAACTGGGAGTTAATCTTATCCTGAGCCCCCGCAGCTGATGGATCCTGAAGGGTATCACCAGTTCCTTGAGAAGATCCCTTTGAAGGCGGGTGAAATGGCACAGATAATTCAGCGACTGCATGGAAAAGGTCGCTGAGGAAACCGTCCGCTTCCCGTACCTGTCCATTGTCCTAGACTCTTTATTAGATGGATGGACAGGTACCGAAGGGTCAGCCAACTCCTTCTTAGTGGCTGCTGCCACACCTTTTGTCAAAAAGTGTTTGTTGGGTGGGGCTGTAATGAACTTAGTTGGCCTGCGGGGAGTTGGTTCCACTGTGTCTGGGGCTAACCACACCCTTCGAGCCACTACTTGCATGAGCGGGTCGAAGGGCGGAGACACCCAGGAGGTGGAAGGGTGAGAACCAAATGCGTCCAGGTATACTGACTCGTCCTCGGAAGGGTTAAGGGCAGTCCAGTTCCCCCTCTGCTTAAGGATCTCTAGGATGTCTGAAAAAGAGACATCCTCAGAGAGGGATCTTGGGGACCCTTCCGAATCCTCCAAGTCGGTATCAGATGTGACTGACTCAGGGGAGTCGACATGTTTCCTCTTACATTTTCTCTTCCGAGGGGGCTCCTCTGAATGATCAGGGGAGGCCTCGGAAGAGGAAGATTTGCCCAATGGGGCAACCTGGAGCATCTGTTTTCCAAGCTTGGGGTTAGGAGGGTGGACAGAGACCGATGCAGGCACCATGGGGGGAGGAGCTGAAGGGGCCAATCAAGGAGCCGACTCAGGAGTCAGCATGCTCCTCATGACCACGAAGGTGCCCCCATCAGGCAGAGCAGAGGGTCCCCGCTCTGAAGAGACATGAACCCCTCCTGGCACAGAGAGGGACGGCTCTGAGGCCGATGTCGGGGCCAAGCTCACCTGTGCCGAAGCCCTGAGAGGGAGAACGGGGTCTGAAAAGGGTCCAATGTCACTTGCCCCCTTGGAGCCGACGAGGGAGTCCCGGCGCCGAGATCCCTCCAAGGAAGGAACCAATGAAGAAATCGGAGCCGACAAAGGAGCCGAAAGATGTGGTATCGACTCCGACGTTTCCAAGATTCGAGCCCCAATCAGCTCCGAACACAAAAGGGGAGTCAGAGGAGGAACTGCTGAAGACACTGGGACAGCCACAGTCTGTTGAGAAGGGCTGGTTAACATTTTGGCCGGGGCCTGCGATTTAAGGAGTCTACTGACCACCCTCTCTAAGTCATGATCAGATAACCTGGAGGACCGAGAGGAATGGGACCTATGGCTTCGTTCCGACTGAAGCAACGGTGACCTCAGAGCCGAATGAACCGATTCTAGGGAAGGGGACCTAGAACGTTTTCAGCCCAATGACGGTTCCAACACTAAAGTCGGAGCCGATTGAGGTCTAGGGATGTCGGCTCCAGCCGGAGCCGAGGAGGAGGCAGATGTTCCATCCGGCAACGGCTCCGAACTGGGAGCCGACGGCTTGGTAGGCTTTGAGGATTTCCCCGACTGAGGCTTTGCCAGGGATCCCTCTGGCTTAAGTAAGCCTCTCAAAATAAGTTTGTTCCTACACTCCTGCAGGACTCTTGGGCTGAAGGCATGACAGACTGCGCAGGAGTCCTGCAGGTGTAGGGAACCCAAGCAATAAACACAAGAAGTGTGACCATCTGTCAGAGACATCTTCTGATAGCACAAGTCACACTTCTTGAAGCCTGAAACTTTAGTATCCTTGGACATACTGGCCCGGGGATACTAAAGAGAGAAAAATTAAACTAGTGCTTAAACAAGGCACACAGAAACACTCACACACCCGCACTAGTTAAGCTAACAAAAATAACCACAAAAAACTATCACACACACTTAATACTATCCTTAACAAAAATATACAATTACTACAAGGCTAAAAACTACTCCTATAGGTACAACAAGGGTGGGGTTAGCCAGTAATAGAGAGAGAAACAAGGGGGGGGAGGGTAGAAGCTCTCTAACAGAAAATGAGTTTCCTTAGTGGGACAAACTAGGGGATACACAGTCTAACTACACTACACTACAAGGGAAAGACAATCTATAACTAAGAAAAATACAAGGTAAATATTAGCTAGTAATACAAAAAAAGGATTAATATGACCTGAGCCATTAAAAGCGCAACCTCATAGCTGAAGCGGCAAACAAGATCTGGGTATCTAGCGCCAAGCATTGTGGGATAAGGGGAGGCCTCGAGCCAATAAATAGTCAAGCTAGTAGAGATATCCGAGACGGAGCCGAGGATCGGGTTCAACCCAATAGAATGAAGGCGAGATAGACAACTTAACATTACAGCATAAATACAATATCCTGTGCAGATCATATCAAAGACCTATCTCTATCAGAGCCAGATGCAGGAGTAGGCGAAACAGGCAGGGGTCTATATTATGTTGTTGAAAGATGTCTTCATCGAACACATCTTCACTGACACATAAATAGCGAACACACTTGTGAAGACTGGGTAGAGATGGGTGAAGGCTGCCAGCCTAGCCAAATAGAATTTGGTACATAATTCTATTATTTGTAAATACTGTGAATGTTGAACTTAAAACAATGTGGCAGCATTGCCATCTGCGGTAAAGAAAGCTAAGTCAAGCAATTCTTGTTGGTCCTTTGAAATTAAAATTATTTCATCACTGCCTTTGATGTTTTACAAGCCGGCTCCAGTCCGGCTGGATGGGGGCTTCCTGCCTATTGTTCTAAGGCTAAAGTTAATGAAGAGAATTTACATGTGGAATGTCCTTTATTGCTCTAAGTGTAAAAGAATGTAAATGCAGCTAATGTGTAGCCTGGGAACTCCAGGAAGGGTGAAAAAGAGGATGTAATGTTTATCATAACTGGAGTTTCAATTTAAACACTAAGAACCAGAGATTGTTAAGCATTTTGATCTTGAACATCTAACTCAGCACTGCCTGTTGTCTTAAGTAAGTTATCTTCGAAGTGTGTTTTCTTGTGGAAATAGCTAGGACTATAAATATTTGACTAAGTGTTTTTCTGTTATGTCAGAACTGTACTACTGGAATATTTTAAGTTTCTGTGTGATCTCTGAACTCTTGAATAGCACTGTAGTGTAGTAGTATTGTCTTGTGTTATTAGTATTTATTATTAAATATTTTTAAACCCTTTTCAACTGTGGCTGGTTTATGTAGAGATAAATTAAGCTCTAGAGTACATTGCATGCTTATAAGTGATCCTGTAATAATCCCTTCCAATAAGCCTTGATTGCTTAAGTTACACCACTATTGGATAATAATATTGCACAGTAATAATTGGACACCCTTTTAAGGGGCTTTGGGTAGCTGATAATTATTAGCTGGTGGTGGCAGGAATTACTTCCATATAGTCTGGGCATAGGGGCACAGCTGGAGAATCTGTGTCAGCCTTTCCCAGGAGTGTCTGTAAAGTGGTATAAATACGTATCTCTAAGCGTGTGTGTGTCAGTTACTTGGGCAGGGACATGAAACACTGGTTGGACAGAGAGGGTACTGGAGGTTTTAGCTTGCCAGCTAGGCTGAGATCTGGACCCTATAGTGTGCCAGTGTGGACTCTTACTGGGGACCTGGGGAGCAAGGGAGTGACTAGCCCTGGACTGACTATGATCTCTGTGTGCTCTTAAGGGAAATTACACTTTACTGTGTGTATTTGTTATCCTTTCCTCCTATATGAGACTCTGGTGTTAGTGGTGAGGATTGAGGCTCCTTGATTGCTGGGCCAGGGCATGGGTGTCACAACACTAATCACTGAATGGCCACTTCAGCAAATTTTTTCCCAAGAGAAATAAATAGCTTGGCCAAAGAAATACAAAACAAATGTTCAAACCCCACACACCCCCCACATCCTCCAAACTAAATATACCATCTCTGAGATCACACTACACTGGGGAAAAGGGCAAATCTCTGATGATGGACAAGCATTAAGCATTTTTTTCCCCTGGGAAAAAATTTGCTGAAGTGGCCATTCAGTGATCAGTGCATTCGCTGTTTATTTGTCGATGAAGACGTGTTCGAATAACAGGTCTTTCAACAAAATAATATAGAACCCACAGGTAGTTGCCTAGGGCCCCAAGAAGGCTAGGGAGTCCAAGAAGTGGTGGGAATATATATATATATATATATATATATATATATATATATATATATATATATATATATATATACACACTTAAAAATATATATATATATATATATATATATATATACATATATATATATATATATATATATATATATATATATATATATATATATACACACACACACACACACACATATATATATATATATATATATATATATATATATATATATACATACAGTACTTTTTTTTTTTTTATTCAGATTATGATCTAATGATTCTGAACTGTTACATGCAATGTGCATGGTTCATAGGTTCATAGGTTCTTACTAGGCTATCTGCCCTAGGGCATTTATAAGCCTAGCCAGAGTGTGTTTGGCTTTCGCCACCCATTTTAAATTAATTTTGCTATGCCCTTTTTTGAGGTTAGTATACTGTGCCTCTGTCTAACAGTGACACAGAAGTGATACCTGGGGTAAACCTATGATCTCCCATCCACTCATCAAGATTCCTCTTGAAGAGAGTCAATGAGAGACTCTGCCTAACCTGGACTGGGATCTTATTCCAGAGTGAAGGGAGCCTCTGGGTTATGACTCTGTCCCTCCAGCATGTCCTATTTATTTCAGTGCTGAGGTTCAAGTCTCTTGAGCACGTAGCTCGATGGGATTTGGATTTTCTGAGGTGCAGCATGTCCATTAATTCTGGGTTGGACATGGCTTTATATGTCAGGCACAGATCGCCTCTGAGCAGGCGGTATGCCACTGAGTAGAGCTGGAGTTTCTTTAACCAGGCAGCATATGGCATCTGTTTGAGCCCTTTGATCCTCTTGGTGAGGTACTTTTGGGGTCTTTCCAGTTGCTGCAGGTGTCTGGTAAAGTACATCCCAAAAGGGGCATTGTACTCAATTATGGGCCTGATGAGGGATGAGTAAAGAGGCACGATGACCTCCCCTGATCTAGATGTGAATCCCTTCATGATTAGGTGGGCTATATAAAATGTTTTTCTATTCAGTTTGATTATCAGAAGCTTTGGTGGTTGGCTTGGCTTCTTCCACTCTTGTAGAAGTGTGGGGGCACAATTTCTTTAATTGCTGTCTCCCCCCATATCAGACTAAGCAGATGCATTGGTCTGCCTCTTCCCGGCCTGACTAACTTAATAGTTCAGTCAGCTCGAAAGTAGGTCACAGGTGCAGATTTAAAGTCATCTGTTAAACCATGCTTAGTTTTACTAACATGATAATGTGAATCCTGCTTTTGACTTGAGAGTTGCAACCCCTCCTCTCCTGCAGTGTAAACAAAAAAAAAAAAAAAAAAAAAAGAGTTCAGTGCCACTGTGCCAGCCAGGTTGCCTGCAGTCTTTATCAAGTTATTTGCCCAAATGAAAGGAATGGACCGAACAAGGACTTAGTAAGATAAGTCATTCACAGTCACATTCAGTCACTCTCTCATACCTTTCAACTGTACAGATTTTCCAGAATGTCTAGATTTTTGTCTCATATTAAAGATTGTAGTCCAAAGAAATGACATACACTTGAGTTTCAGACTTCATATCATTCAGAAAATTCATGCAAACTCAAAACCTATTATTCTACCAACTTTCTAAGTTTGTAACAGCGATATTTAAAAATTATCCCTATTTTGGGGCCATTGCCCCCCCCCCCCATTATTTAACAGCTTTCTTGCTGTAAGAGGTTGAGACTTGAGGTATGTATGCACTCACTCAACTATAAGTAGTGGAGAGTAGTGAACTCTAGGCTGGCAATTGCTGGTTTGTCATTGTGTGTGTGTGTGTGTGTGTATGTGTGTGTGTGTGTGTGTGTGTGTGTGTGTGTGTGTGTGTGTGTGTGTGTGTGTGTGTGTGAATGAATGAATGGTCAATACAGAGTGAGTAAAGGGCTGCCTGTAAGAGAGTACATGGTGGTCAACTGTCCTGGTTTTCAGGAATCCCTTACTCCCTAAATAATAATATGCATTTCAGTTCAGATCCTTCAGGCAAAAAAAATGTGATAAAACTAATCCTATTATTCTTGCAATTTTCTAATTTAATAAGAGCAATATGTAAGGTTTGTCTCCATTTTTGAGCCTTTTTCCTGCCATTGTTTTACATGTTGTCCAGATTTCTTAAATTGCACTCAGAGGTTGAGATGTATGAGAGCATACCTGTCCTGTCCCTGATTTTGACCCAAATTTTATCTCTGTCTTAATCCATCATAATATTTTTAAATGAAACCACAAACATTAAACAATTAGTATAAATAATTGAATAATTAAAAAAAAAATCAAAATAAATTTGAAAGTCCTATTAATCATATTAAACTTCCTTAGTCTTTTTGTTTTCACATCATTTATGCTCATATATATTCTTTTCAGCTCCTTTCCATTTTTCCCACATAAATGATGGGCAATTTTTTGAAATTCCTAGATAATAAAACCCCATGAATTACAGGAAAAGTGATGTTTAGATGTTAATGTAATAAATACTGAAGTAAATATACACCTGCTCACTATTACAAATAATTCCTTTCCTTTAACCATAACATTCTCTTTGAATTTGTCTTTACTGTTTATTTATTTGCTCAAATTTTACTTTTTAGGTTAATATTTCTTTCCTAATAAAAGAAACTTTTACTTGAAGAATATTTATTTCTCTCTTAGGAATAGTTGTCCTGTTTCCAACAGTGGGGAAAAATGTGGTCCCTTTTCTCAAGAATTTGGATACCTCTACTTAAAAATGCCTTTCTAAGAAACTTTTAATATTGGGGTACTATCTAAATGCAAATGTAAAATTACAATGTGTCTTTTCTTTCCTGAAAATTTGACAAACCTTTTTTTTGTTCAAATTTTAGTTAATTTTATGTCATAAATTTACAAAAACAAATTTGGAACCCCGACCACAGAATACAAATATCGTCTAAAAAATCTTTGTAAAACTAATATGTTTTCTCCAGTCTGTAGAATGAATAAATTCTAGTTCCCATTTATGTAGAAAACCTTACATAATTTTTAAATGGAAATCCACAAAATTTGCTAAATGGTTCTGTTATTCCCCGGCCCAGCTACTATTGGCTAAGCTTGTGCACCTTGGGGATACCAAAATAAAATTTGTGTTTTTGGTTTGGAAACAACGGAAAATTAGGGGTGCATCTCTTTTTTTTTCCAATTTTCTCTCAGAACTTACTTTTTGGGATGGGGGGGGGGGGTTGAAGATGCTACTCTGTGAAAGTGAATAATCATGCCCCTTGATTTTTAAAAATATCTGGATCTCCATATCTGTATAGTTATAAATAGTAAAGTTATTCAAACTATTAATATAACAGATTCCTTCTTCGTAATCATAACCATCATTTAGACCTTGTGCTTCCATAGTCCATCATGATTTATATTTTCTTTACAACACAGCTGGCTATGTATTCTCCTTCTTTATATTTCATTCTTTTCTTCCAGTTTTTTTTTTCTCTCTCTATCTACCTTAAGCAATGCTCATCAACTTCTTTTTAATGTGTCATTATATTTTTCTTATATCTGCCATTTCCTGTTGGTGTGTAGTCATCTATCATTATTTTTAATTTCTTCTACAGTTTTTTATTAACACTCTCTGTTAATTGGAGTGTAGAACTGAACCACAACCTGTATCTTCTTAAATAATTAATTTCTTATTGTGAATTTTTTATAATGCATATAATTTGTTTTAAAATTTTTTATTCTTTCTCCAGCTGTTCGAATTGAACATTCATAGTACCTGTTTAAAGTAAAAGTGAGGTTTCAGTCCAAGCTTTAAAAATTAAAGTTATTATCAAAATAGAAAAATCATTTCTACTAGTCCGTGAATTGTCATTAAGTTATTCAGCTGAGTCAAAAGAGCCAAAACTTGATTCAGCAGGTTTTGTTTCTATGTATCTATTTCAAATAAATATATTGAATGAAATGAAAAAGAAAAGGGAATTTTTTTTTCCACCACTGTGGGAATAGGGACAACTATTCCCTAAAGGGCAAATGTTTCAGATTATGAGATACATAATAATTTGTATATATAAAGTTTTATTAGAAAAGAAATATTAACCTAAAGGGGTATATTTAAAAAAATAAGTAAAAAAGAAAAAAAAAGAAGAGAATTATGGTAAAAAGGAAAGGAACCTTCCATGTGGCAGATGCCATAAATGACAAAAAAAAAAAAAATGCTAATCTTTTTTAATTCTTCTTTTGAACTGTGCAAATATGTCTATTTTTTTTTTTGGTACTGGAAGGACTCAGATTTTGAGAGGAGGGATTGGGAGACTGCTCTCAACATAAAAAAATTAATGTGGCAATTGAAACTAAATGATTAATTTATGCTAAAATATTGATGCATTTTCAACTGTTTGAATTTAATGTTTTAAACATTTTAGTAATTGTTTTAACATTGGGCTGCAATAGGATACCTAAATGTTAATGTTTCTTTTTTTAAGAAAGAAAAAATGTAATGCAATGCTGGCAAAAACATTTTTAATATGATTAATAGGAGTTTTTTCTTAGCTGTTCATCGGTTAATCCATCATAAGACTGATGGCTCTTGGCGAAAAGGTGGTGAATTACCCTTAATAAATAATGACAATAATTTGAGTTATAGGCTTCTTTTACTGCAGAAAAGTGTATGCTAATTCACTTTCTCTTATTCTGTCAATGGGTCAACAGCATTAATAATACTAACGTTTTAAGAGTATCCAGTGTCACCAATTGTCTCTGATTATTTCTGTATTTAAAATATTCCTTTCCCTCCTCACCCTTCTAGTTTTTTTTATATTCATTCATCTGACTTTTTTAGTACTCATTCATGTGATACTTTAAATTATGTTTTATATGAAGTATGTGTTTTATGTTGATTTCATCAGTGTTCGTAATATGAACATTTTTCATTCTATTCACTGTTTTTAATTGTTCATAAACTTTTAACTGGGATAGGAAACATTCCTGCTTAATGGTGGTTTAGCATTGGAAGTTTCCATTTTTTGTTTTCCAGCTTGGTATCTCCCTAGATTCCTTTAGCTTATGATTGGTTATACTGTAATTAATTGATTAATTCATTCAATATTGTGATTGAGTGCTACACCCAGCTTCTAATTCATTTAATGCTTCAATTCTGATGAAATCCCATTTTTTAGGGACGAAAGGGTTAAACTCTTTGTGCAATGTATTTGTTGGTAGTAAATTATTAGACACTGCTGGGTTGTGGCTGACCTTTTGTCAAGCTTTATACTTGGTTATTTGTTCTTTTTTCTTGGCTGATACTTTGGTGATTATTTCTGTGTTTGTCCCTGATTCATTAGAGATTTGTCCCTGATTGGTTGAGACCTATGATGTAGAGCAAAAGCACATTTTTTACCAATATTTGTGTGCTAGCATGTCATGTGATTACTTCTTCACCATTACCAGACATTTGAGAGAGGTGAGGGAAATGATGACATCCTATTTTTTGTCTTGTGCAGTTGTGCTAGTTGGTGAATTAATTTACATTTAAATAATGACACAAATTGGTCAGAGACTTCAGAAAATGTATATGAATTCATTTTTCTTATTGTGGCCCAGGTTAATAATACTAACATTTTAAGTGTCCCTAATCTTCACTAATTATTTCTGGTGACTGGCTGATGATTTTTGGGGAATAAGTAGTGAATAATACTAAATAATGGCATGACACTATTACAATTATAGACTTCTTTTACTCAGAAAAGTTATTTTGATTCACTTTTATTATTCTGTCAGTATCTGAAATTAATAGAAGTAATATTTTAAAAGTGTTTGCGATTGTCCATAATTATGACTAATAATGAGTTATAGACGTTTTTACTTCAGAAAATGTACCTTGAGTTATTATTCTGTCAGTGCCTCAAGTTAAAAGTAGTAGTATATTAAGTGTCTCTGATTGTCTGGACTGCTCCATAATTATTCAGGATCTATAAATGCATGTGTAGTAAATACGCAGTAACTCCGAAGTTTCAGTCAGGTATTATGTAGCAACAGTGTCATCATTCCAAGCAGCTAAAGTCAGAATCAAATTTATAGGAAAGCTGAGGTGTAGGGTTACCACCTGTCCCACTTTATGAGGGACAGTCCCTCTTTGAGCAGTTGTGTCCTGACCAAAAATATTAAAAATGGCAAATTTCCTGCGATTGTAGGACATAATTATATACCATATTTTATGTAATAGTTGCATATAATAGTTATTTCTGTATCTAAAATACCTAAATGTTGCAAGAAACAGAATAAGCAACTAAACTGCTACAAGAATAAGCTTTAATTTAGGCAAAAAAGTAAAGTTCTATCCTTTGTACTGACCGTGGGTATGTGTCGACCTGTAAAATCTGATGTGTGTCCCGAAAATGTCCCACTTTGGCCATTTGAAAAGGTGGAAACCCCACTGAGCTGTAAGCTCTTTGGTTAGAATTGCAGTGCTAAGTGCAGTGGTGGCTGGTGACTGCAAATCAAAGGGGGGCTGCAGGAGACAGCTGAATGGGTGGGGTCAGTGGGAATGGGCGTGTCCAACTAAAAAGGGGAAGAGCTATGTTCAAAACCACAAAAACTGTAACTTTAATTAAATACGCTGCCTTGGCTGCCAAACCATCATTATGCGTGTCCACTTAAGACAAAATGAAGCATAGAAGAAAAACAATATTTCAATGCATTGGCTGCATGACAGCTTACTTAATATCTAGATGGAAACAAAAAGGTTGTGAGGCATGAAAAAATAAATTACTTTTTAAATACATTACTGGAATGCCAGTCAAAATCAAGTATAAGAAAAACAAGCAGCACTCAACTCAAACCACTTCTCCTTGCACTGCAGTTCTAATTATAATTTACATTCAGCTTTATTAAAGTACCAAGTAACATGCTGAAAATAGCAATCTCTGTGATAGCCCCACTTGTAAAAATGTTTCTTATCCAAAAAAGACCGGCTTCCTGACAACAACTATCTACTTGTTTCATGGGGAAAACATGATCAAAGTAAAAAATGAAAAGCAAACAAGAAACAAGCTCAACATACATTGCGTAAAGGATTACTGCACAGGTTATGGATCACACACGATAGATTGGCATTCTGTTTAGTTTGCAGGTAAAGCTTGCAAAAATGACTGCAAGTCTTCAACAAATGTAATGAGCTTCTTACAATAATGTAATCCTGTCCTTTATTACAAATACTGTCATATGCATTTCAATACCCAAGGCTTATAGGTTATCTAGTTATATAAGTATTCTCTGCATGGCAACAACAGAAAGGCTTTCAATGTCGGCAATTCTTTAACAGTATGCTTATTAAAACTTACTTGCATCTTACAATCTCAGACAAGCTTACCTGATGGTCATTAAAGCATTGCTACTTAAACACAGAGCAACAGGCACTTTCTGAATAATAATAAGCATAAATCAACAGTATAAAAATATGACAGAAACCAGAACATTCTGCAAAATCAAGGACAGATGAAAAGCCACTGTAGTACCTGTGTCTACTTTGGATGGGGGGATATTCTGCAAATTTACACTGCATAACTGCTCCTTGCCTTGCTTGGACACATCCAGAGTCACTACATGGGGTAGTGGGGTGCAACAAGTATGTCACAATTTGAAATGTCTGTGGCTGACTGTGATGGCCCTGACACATTTGTCATACCTCTCAACCTCAGAGCAAGAAATCTGGACAAAGGCCCAAAAATAAGGACAATTTTTAAATATTGCTCTTATAAACTTAGAAAGATAATAGAATAGTAGGACTTGCAATAGCATGAATTTTCTGAAGGGTATGAAATCTGAAACTGAAATGTCTGTCATTATTTTCTAACTTCAGTCTTTAATGATTTGCCAGTAATTTGCCAAAAAAACACAATTTTATGAAAAACGGACCAAAAATGTGATGCAAAAATATAAAATAGCCACACAATAAGAAGCGACACTTTTTTAATATTAGTACTGCTAACTTGAGCAGCTGACAAAATAAAAGAATCTGCATGCATTTCTGAAATAAAAGTAATCTATAACTCTGATTATTACAGTTATTTATTAATTATAAACCCTCCATGTTTTTTTTTCCAAAATTGCCATTTTGCGGAGGGATTATTAGGGGAAGAGCAACATTTTGAGCCAAAATCAGGGACAGTTGAGAGGTTTGGATATGCCTAATTCTATAAAGCAATTTATTTGCATGTACCTCTCAACCTGTTAATGGAGGAAATCTGAACAAGGCCAAATATATTGGGGGAACATATAAACAGTACTAAAAATTGCACTTGCACAAACTGAGACAGTTGATAGAATAACAGGTCTTGCTTTAGCATGCATTTTTCTGAAGGTTATGAAGTCTGAAACTCAGTATCTGTCATTATTCAGTGACTTAATTCCTAAATGATTTGCCAGAAAACCACACATTTTATGAGGAAGAAACCAAAAATAAGAAGCAAAAATCTATTCATTCTGCAAATATCTGGACTGTTGAGAGGTATAGTTCAGCCAGGGCTGTCTTTGAGTTTGCCACCCTTGCTCCCTCACAAAATCATGATCGAATGGAGCCTCTCCCTTGCAGCCATTCCAATGAACCATTACTTGGCTATTTCACCCCAATTTACCATAAACACTAATGTGCATACTGCTTTACGTCTGTGATGATTTGGACTTCTTTATTTTGCATTTCACAGTGCAAGCTCTAATAGATATCTGCTAAACAAAGCAATGCAGTCTCACAATGAAAACAGACTTAGCATTAAAACTTCTCTGCCCTTGAAACTCACATTCGTTGAAACAGCATTGAAACCCCCAGTCAAAGAAAATACATTTTGCCAGTGGCTGATAAAGATTAACTTTGGGTTTGGGCTGTTTTCAAATCACAGGCCCCTTGCACACGAAACATACACATGCTCTTCAATACACCTTCCTGATTGTATTAAATTGTATTCCTTGTACACTACAGTACAGTTTTAGAGGGCTTTTTAAATTTATTGTTTTGAACATTTTTCCAGTAAAGAATGAAACAAAATGCATGCTCCTATAATGACAAAACTGCCCAATTCAGAACATTTTCATCATAAAAGTCTACTCACACCTCTAAAGTCCACCAGTATCAGTACATATGCACAATCTCTGAAGAAGTAAAAGTCATCTAAATAATTCCACATTAAAGATATCTGTAATTAATGAAGAGGTTGCTGCTAGCAAACAACTTTATATTTCATTCTTTCATCTACAAATAAAGTACCTGTTGCCCTTGAGGAATAAATTGCCTATCTTACACTAAAAAATGTTAAGCTAGTAATATTGCAATAGGGAATGTATGGCAAACTGATAACAGGTTCATAGTTACTAGGTATCTTCACCAAAAAGGAGTGCAGCATCCTCCCCCTTTGCAACACAGTATAGTATCAGCAATGCATTTATCTACTGTGGAAGTAGAATCCACAGCCTTCTGCATCAAAAGCAAGTACACTAGCTGTTGTGCTATTAACAATGCAAGCAGACTTAGCATAAGCAGCACTAAACTTTTGCTCCCCTGCAGCTCTCAGCATCTTGTAAAATCTACTCACACAGCTGTATCTCTGAACGTTGCAGCACAAGAAATCTGGAAAAAGCCAAAATTTATTGGTGGGGGGGACAAAAGCCCAAAAATCAGGGACACATTTTAAACATTGATTGTATAATGTTGGAAAGTTGCTAGAATAAAGTGCTGTATTATCACCATACATTTCACTGCCAAGACTTGAACCCAGGACCCTGTGCAAAACAGTCAGAGCAACATACCACTATGCCAAATCAGCTGCTTCATGAAAGAGAGGAAGATTGAAATGTAAATGGCTACTATTTAGTGAATTCAGTTCTCACCATCGCTGTCAACCTCTTAGCACAAAACACCTGAACAAAGCCAATAATGGGGGAATACAGCCCCCAAACATATTCAGCGAATTCAGTTCTCACCATAGCTCTCAACCTCTTAGCAAAAAATACTTGGACAAAGCCAGTAATGGGGGAATACTGCCCCCAAACATATTCAGTGAATTCAGTTTTTACCATAGCTCTCACCCTTAGCACAAAAAACCTGGACGAAGCCAATAATGGGGGAATACAGTCCCAAAAATGGGTATAAATTTCAAATATCCATCTTATAAACTTAGATTGCTAGAATAAAAGCTTTTGTCTTACCATGTACTTTCTGAAGAATATGAAGTCTGAAATTCAAATACTTGTCATTTTTATTTAACATTTGTTAACCAGTCTGACTTGCAACAAAAGCCAATTTTCAGCAGAGGTCCAAGGAGAAACACTCCAGACACATCTTTGTGCACCCAGAGGAAACCCACACAAACACAGGGAGGACATGCAGACTCCACACAGAACACACCCCAGCCAAGAATCAAACCAGAGAAACTTAGCTGTCATGCAACAATGCTACCACTGCACCAATGCACTACTGACTTTGTAAGGACACAAAACTACAGAAACCACAGATTTTATGAGGAACAGAACAGAACAAGTATGATGGAAAAATCTGAAAATTTTTTCAAAAGGTTGGTGGGTAGGGAATTCAGGCTCTTGCCACCTGGTCTCAAGGTACTGGGTTCAAGCCTGTTCTCTACCCACCACCATATAGCACTTGGGGCATTACACACACATACACACATACACACACACACACACACACACACACACACACACACACACACACACACACACACACACACACACACACACACACACACACACACACACACACACACACACACTTCCTTACCTCAAGTTGTAACAGCCCATAAATGCATCCAAAGTCAGTAAAATAAGTACATCCAAAAATGCATCTAAGCATGTCCTTCCATCTAACCTGGAGCAAGTCCTCCTTCCCACAAGAGCAGCAAGCTGGGTGCTACCCAGCCTGTGGATGTTGTAGTCTGATCTCCCTTCAGGTCTATGCAGTTACTGCACAGACTTCAGGGATAGTGCTTCTGTATCTCTTCCTAATCTGGACTGCTGGTGAGACAGTCTGGATTCTGTGTGCATGCTCAAGACTGGTTCATCAGCAGTCTGGAAATGCTGTGCATGATGTTCCGTGACTCATGTTTTTCTATTTCTTTTTTATTTTTATTTTATTTTCTTCTTTGTTTACAGCTGGGGGGCTGCAGTCCTGCAGCCCAATAGCAAAAGCCACCCTTGGCTAAGTGTGCTATGTACTAGCGTCCTGAATACCCTGTTCTCTGAATGTTTTGTATTACACTCAAAGGCAGATCAGGTTTTTTCATTTGGCTTTAGCTCATGCACTGCCAATCCAACATTTTGCAGTGTGCTTGGGTCTTCATTGTGGGTGTTTTGTATTGAACTTCTGCTAAGTAAAATAATGGCCTAAGATGCTTTTTAATGAATTTGAGATGGCAGTACATAAAGAAATTTTTTTTAACAAGAAAAAATGCATTTTTACAGTTGTAATGTGCTGTGATTACAGTGCTATGTTTTCAATATGCTAAAGCTCTGGGGTTGAATGTAGAGACCGGTGTGCTGCACAGACAGAGGCTAAAATTAGAGCAAGATTTCACTGAAAGAGGCAAATTCATCTTTGAGACGCCATAACTTTGTAAAGGAACCCCAAACTGTTAAAAAACCAAAACGAACCAAAGGTAAAAACCGAACTGGCAAAGAACACAAGGCTCCACAAATAATGTCTTTGAAAGTTAATCCACCAAAAACCACTAGTCGAAAGGAAAAAACACAGGTTTATTTAAGCGCTTTTCGTTTGCCTCTTAGACAAACTTCTTCAGAACTAGGGGCATACAATGCATTGTGCTTAAATAACAATAAAATCATACCTTAATTGGCTTTAATTACTCATTAACTCCATCTTCCTACTTAAAAGGAGACTAACACAATAAAATTGTAAATCTACAATGTAAAAAAGACTGTTTAAAAATCACTATGAAAATCAAATATAGTTAGACATACCTTAACATTTGATAAATGTTAATGCTCTCTAAATAATGTCCTTAAATATGGAATTACATCATATGAAATTAAGCAGACTGAATTCTTTACTATATATCAACTTGTTTCTATTGACATAAATTATTGACATGAAAAATTAAATGGAAAATACATATGAAAGACAAAATACTATCTTTTCAAATTAATCAGTCTTAAAACACTGGAGATAGAACATGCTTCGTTCAAACCTGGTAAATGGTAGGCCTCCAGTCTAATCTGCCATTGTAACTCTTTTTCTAATAGTTTGAGTTGTGCAGGTCCACCCCTATTGTCATTACCAACTTGCTCAATGCCAATAAACTTAAACTGGTGTGAAGGGTTATCAGTTATGTGCTTCGCTAAAGCATTGGTTTCCTTACGTTTCCTGATAGCATATATATGCTCGTAGATTCTATCTTTGAGCCTGCGCTCGGTTTTCCCAATGTAAAAACCGGTGCAGTGTTGGCACTGTGCTAAATATACTAACATGTTAGAATTGCAATTAACCCTACATTTTAGTTTAAAAACTTGTTCATTAACCACAAATTTGTTTGATTCAATAATGTACTTGCACCAATTACAAGCTTGGCATTTAAACATGCCGGGGGTCCTTGTTGAAAAAGGTTTTTGCTCGAATAATACTTTCAAGTTTCTACCCTTTCTGTATGTTACCTTGGGAACTGAGCCCATTTTAGACAACACTTCTGGATCAGCCCTAAACAGTTGCCAATTCTTCTTAATGATAGAACACAAGATGGAACTGTCAACCGTAAACGTAGTGATAAGTCTGGGAAAGTCAAATGGTTGCGGTGCCTGGGAGCCACCTGTGTTCAACTCTACGGTGGTGGGTACCAAATCAGGTTGATGCGCATTTTTTAGTGCAGATAATAAAGGTTGATAAAACCTAGAGGCTCTTTTTAACGATACCTCATTGATAAGGTCATCAATCAACCTTAAAGGGTAACCCCGGCACAGGAACATCCTTTTTAGTAATAGACATTCCTCACTAAAATCCTCATCCCTACTTGTCATCCTGGCAGCTCTAACCAGTTGACCTTTTATTACTGCTCGTTTTTGTAAGAATGAGTGGCAACTAGTAAAGTGCAGTAAAGAATTTGAGTATGTGGGTTTCCTGTGAATTTGTGCTATGAAACCATTTAGTTCAATGTCCTTAGTTAACATAATGTCCAAATATGGAATCCTCGTGGTGCTAAAGTGGAAGGTAAATTCCAAAAATGAAGTTGTGCTGTTTAAGTAGGTGACATATTCAGCTGCTTGACCTTCACTCCCTTTAAATAGTATGAAAATGTCATCTAAAAAGCGAGTGTAGTGTACAAAATACTCTGAAAAACTACTTTGTTCCAACACAAATTGATGTTCCCAATTGGCCATCACCAGATTTCCCACACTCGCACCACAAGGGGAACCCATAGCAACTCCAGTGTTTTGTGAGTAAAAGTTCTCCCCAAACATAAAAAAATTCTTTGATAGTATTAAATCCAATAGTTCACCCACCAAGGAAATGTCACGATTGCTGGCGTTCCTTGCTTTAAGCCTATCACAAACCCACTCAATAGCAATATCATGGGGGATGCTCGTGTATAAGTCTTTTACATCAATTGTCAAGAAATTGTGGGAATCCATAAACATCATGTCATTGATCTTAGACAAAAAGACCACGAGTCTTTACAAATTTGGCTCTCAAGTTTGACATACTTCTGTAAAATACTATCAATTACTTTTGCACAAGCATAAGATGGAGCCCCCCTACTGTCAATTAAGGGGCGCATAGGGGGGTTGCTTAAATCCTTATGGATTTTAGGAATGCCAAAGAGGTAAGGGAATCTTGGATACTGAGTGACCATATAGTTGTATAATTTTTGTTCGATCCAACCCTCTATTAACATTTCCTCGATGTTGTCCTTTATAATTCTATATGCTCTATTCACCTCGTTTCTAGAGCTTAAAGCATAAGTGGATGATTGAAGCAAGCACTGCCAAGACTTGAACCCAGGACCCTGTGCAAAACAGTCAGAGCAACATACCACTATGCCAAATCAGCTGCTTCATGAAAGAGAAGAAGATTGAAACTTAAATGGCTACCATTTAATGAATTCAGTTCTCACCATCGCTGTCAACCTCTTAGCAAAAAACACCTGAACAAAGCCAATAATGGGGGAATACAGCCCCCAAACATATTCAGCGAATTCAGTTCTCACCATAGCTCTCAACCTCTTAGCAAAAAATACCTGGACAAAGCCAGTAATGGGGGAATACTGCCCCCATACATATTCAGTGAATTCAGTTTTTACCATAGCTATCACCCTTAGCACAAAAAACCTGGATGAAGCCAATAATGGGGGAATACAGTCCCAAAAATAGGGACAAATTTTAAATATCCATCTTATAAACTTAGATTGCTAGAATAAAAGCTTTTGTCTTACCATGTACTTTCTGAAGAATATGAAGTCTGAAATTCAAATATTTGTCATTTTTATTTAACATTTGTTAACCAGTCTGACTTGGAACAAAAGCCAATTTTCAGCAGAGGTCCAGGGAGAAACACTCCAGACACATCTTTGTGCACCCAGAAGAAACCCACACAAACACAGGGAGGACATGCAGACTCCACACAGAACGCACCCCAGCCAAGAATCAAACCAGAGAAACTTAGCTGTCATGCAACAATGCTACCACTGCACCAATGCACTACTGACTTTGTAAGGACACAAAACTACAGAAACCACAGATTTTATGAGGAACAGAACAGAACAAGTATGATGGAAAAATCTGCAAATTTTTTCAAAAGGTTGGTGGGTAGGGAATTCAGGCTCTTGCCACCTGGTCTCAAGGTACTGGGTTCAAGCCTGTTCTCTACCCACCACCATATAGCACTTGGGGCAATACACACACATACACACACACACACACACACACACACACACACACACACACACACACACACACACACACACACACACACACACACACTTCCTTACCTCAAGTTGTAACAGCCCATAAATGCATCCAAAGTCAGTAAAATAAGTGCATCCAAAAATGCATCTAAGCATGTCCTTCCATCTAACCTGGAGCAAGTCCTCCTTCCCACAAGAGCAGCAAGCTGGGTGCTACCCAGCCTGTGGATGTTGTAGTCTGATCTCCCTTCAGGTCTATGCAGTTACTGCACAGACGTCAGGGATAGTGCTTCTGTATCTCTTCCTAATCTGGACTGCTGGTGAGACAGTCTGGATTCTGTGTGCATGCTCAAGACTGGTTCATCAGCAGTCTGGAAATGCTGTGCATGATGTTCCGTGACTCATGTTTTTGTATTTCTTTTTTATTTTTATTTTATTTTCTTCTTTGTTTACAGCTGGGGGGCTGCAGTCCTGCAGCCCAATAGCAAAAGCCACCCCTGGCTAAGTGTGCTATGTACTAGAATCCTGAATACCCTGTTCTCTGAATGTTTTGTATTACACTCAGAGGCAGATCGGGTTTTCTCATTTAGCTTTAGCTCATGCACTGCCAATCCAACATTTTGCAGTGTGCTTGGGTCTTCATTGTGGGTGTTTTGTATTGAACTTCTGCTAAGTAAAATAATGGCCTAAGATGCTTTTTAATGAATTTGAGATGGCAGTACATAAAGAATTTTTTTTTAACAAGAAAAAATGCATTTTTACAGTTGTAATGTGCTGTGATTACAGTGCTGTGTTTTCAAGATGCTAAAGCTCTGGGGTTGAATGTAGAGACAGGTGTGCTGCACAGACAGAGGCTAAAATTAGAGCAAGATTTCACTGAAAGAGGCAAATTCATCTTTGAGACATTTAACATAATTACAGAAAGCCTAGCTGCGGAATAAAAAAACAGAAGCCAGTCCTGAAGAGTACTTCATAGCTGCTTTAGAATTTGAAATTTGAAATTACCAGTGGCACACAATGAATTATGCAGCTGTGCAAAAAGCCTACAAAACTGCTATGCAGATGATCTTCAAAAATGTTTCACAGAAGAATTCTTGCAGTTCTCCTCTTTAATCCCACAGACTTGCACAGACAGCCCTGTTTCAATGAGACAGTATATGGTTGACAATGACCTACAGGAAGTATTTCCCAATGTTGAAACTGTGCTGCATATATTCTGTGTGGAGAGGTTCTTCTCTTGTTTAAAAAGGATAAAAAGTGAAAGAAGAACATCCATGGGCCAAGAACGCTTATCTCTTTTCTTAGCAGTGGAATCGGCTTTTGTCAAACATTTGTAGTTTGATGATCTTGTGGATGCTTTCTCAAAGAGAAAATCATGTAAAGTTAAACTGTAAAGCTTGTGTGGGAAGAGGCTGAATACAACAAGGTTATGACATCATGTGACAGTGGGGGCCCCACTCCAGTGCCCTGCCTAGGGCCTCATATGACTTTGATCCAGCTCTGATCTCTATACTATGTTTCTTACAACTGCTAAGAGGCAGTTTACACATGACAAACAAAGCATCCTTGGATTCCATTCTAATAGACATTTTACATATCTGCAGAACAAACAACACCAGAACTACTAGATCTAAGCATTTAAACTTTGCTTGCGACTTAAATAGGAGATGTTGGAGGGACAGGAATAGACTTACATCCATGTGAAGCAGAGCCCTCTCCTCACCCTATTCAAGGGCAATTTGGACCAGTGGATGAGAAATCAGAAGTTCAACCCTGGCCTGACACTTATGCCTCTACTGGACACAAGCAGACATTAAATCATGCCCTAACTGACATACACCCCTTAAAATAAACTCTAAGGCACAGTAACTCATGGGATATATTTGGGCTGCATGGCTAGGCTTATAAAGGCACTGGTGGTCATTAGCCTATTATACATCTATGAACTTACATATATATATATATATATATATTTATATATATATAGATATAGATAGATACAGATAATAGATATATTCTCTCTCAAATAGCCCCATGATTAAATTTGCATACATTATAGTGAATGAAGCCCCCATTGTTGTTCCTTTTAATTGCTGATAAATAGCACAATTAAAAACAATGTAATTATTCCTGAAAAAATAAAAATTCAATCACATAATTAGTAATGAGAATATTTCGCAATAATACATTTAATGCTTCTGCCCCATGTGCATGAATAATACTTGTATAAAGACTCCTAACATCTGATACCAACCAATACATATCATTATTCCTATATATATATATATATATATATATATATATATATATATATATATATTTATATATATATATTTTAATGTCCTGTATCTTTTATATAAGAAGGAAGCTGAATAATATAAATATCTAAAAAGTTATGCAAAAACACACCAACATTTTTTAAAAGACACTCACAAGAGGAAAGAATTGGTCTACTGGGGGGTTGTAAGATACTCTTGTGTATTTTTGACACACACTATATCTATTTTAGAATCCTGTAATATCAAATGTTTCATTATGACATGTCTGGCACTATTAATTAAGCACTGAGGTAAATTATCTTAGCCCATGGGAGTGGTATTCTCAGTATTAGAGACAATAACCAAGGTGATTTGGGGGGGAGGATGACTCAAGGATCTGTGGACTAAAATCGGCACTAAATCTCTGCAAGTATGCTGACTATGTCTTCAGGGTCAGAGTGGGTAATGCCATTTTAGATTAGTTCAGTACACTGCAAGGTAGATGAGGTGAAGAAGGATACTTTTGCTGCCTACGTGTGCATGCCAGCATAACAACACTGTGAATCAGTTAAGCATGCACAATATCATACACCAGTACAAAAAGGATTAAGAGGTGCCAAAGGGATCAAACATTTTGACGTGCTAAAATTATGGAACTTGTAAAGCCTTGTAACTGCATGGAGAGTTACCCTAAGACCCTAATGGCAGTAAAAATGGGTACTCTGAGGAACTGGTCAAACTCTTGTGTCAATAACATGACATTAAACTTTTTTGGTAATGCTGGTTGCTAGCCAGTTCCAGGGAGTTATAGGTAGTTACTAGACATGGATTCTAGGAAACCACTGAGGAGCCTAGCCCAATTTCCCAATTGCCCCAAAACACTGCCTGGTTAAGTGACTTGCATTGCCCACAGCACTGTCATGATAAGTGGCTTGCTCAGAGTCATACAGTAGGCTAATGGAATCTAAGGGAATTAAATTCCAGACTGCAGGAGACATCTGGTTAACAGCTCATAGTCTTAATCATCCTTTCCAACTGTTAGCATATACATATGCTATGCAAATGAGTGCATGCTCGTGTGTGTACGTGTATGTGTAAATGCAGTGCCTGGTTAGCATTCTACTTCCTCAAAGATGACAAAATGTGAACAGAAGATGATTGGCTTTAATAATTGGGTTAGTTTTTGGTGTCACTCCCTGGGGTTACAATATTTATCAGCATGGGAGGATGAGGTCTACAGACCATGCTGCTTTGCCAGGGATGGTCTGCACCTGTCTCCGCCATACTTTTGAACACTGTCTAAAACATTGGACTCCTCCATTGTACCTTTTTTAGGTAATCCCAAACTGATAAACCTTCCAACATAGCAAAACCAACTCTAGAAAATCTAAAGTTGCTGCTACTCAAAGCTAGGATTCTAAACAAGAAACTCCACTTCCTCCAAGCTCTCCTCTCTTTGGTAATGCAGACATTTGCACAGTTACCAATTCATGGTTTAATGGTACAAAGAGTACTCCAGCAGTGCAGGACTACAATGCATTCCACACATTTAGACCAGCTACTGCACAGGCAAGGGACTCAAGGTGGAGGTGTCTTGATTTACATCAAAACCAAACATATCTCAAGGCTGGTCAACCGGATGATGCACTGAGCGTCTCCATGTTCAAATTACCAAAGGCAAAGTCCCATACCATATCCTTGCAAGCTATAGGTCCCCAGTCTATGACTGAGGAAACCCCTCACACATACTTATACTTACTGGAGACTCTCAGCATTCAACCCAAAAACATCTTCAAGCATAACTTCAACTACTCCACATAATCTAGGAATCATATATGGCCCCAAACATGCAAGTTCAGAGATTCCTGGACTTTGTCATCAAAAACACCATAGACTAGATAGTCCACATACCTAGTGGGGAGCAACAGAATATGGTCCTCACTAATACTGGAGAATGCTGTACTCCCCTAGTGTGAAGTTCTCTCTGGTAAGGTCAGACCATAAAGGTGTTTCCTTTGAAATAAAAATAAAACCTGAGACTCCCTTCTAACCCTGGAAAATTTAGGAACTATTCTTAGGCAAACTTCCTACTATTTAGTGATAATCTGACAAAACTTCAAGCCCTTTCCAACCATGTGAACACTGCTGCCTATGTGGAATTGATCACATAGACCCTGTACAATCATGTTATTAGAAGCATAGTGACAGCTGTGCCTACCAGGAATAAGCACAGAGCAAACTCAAAGAACAAGCTAACCTGGTAGAATCCTAACATCAATAAGGTATATAACAAAAGGAAGAAAGTCATAGCAAAAATTAGGAAGTACAACAACTAGCAGGATTAAAATATGTCTCAATCAAAACAAGTAACTCAAAGGACAAATCAAGCATACCAAAGCCAAATTTGAGGTAAAAATATTCTCCCAGGCCAAGGACAACCATAAGGATTTCATTAGCTATGTTCCTAACATCAAAGGCAGTACAGAACAATGTGCAGAACTATTTGCAAATGGAGTCACCCTCACTGAGCCAGAACATATAGCATATCTACTGGCCAATGAATTCATTTCCAATTTTACCCCTCTCTCTCCCCCAGCCAATCCCTCAGGAAATACTGTTGAACAAAACCGCCCATCCATCACAAGGTAACAGGTCCTTGACATGGTCTTGACACGGTCTTGAAGGCCAAAAACACCACATCAGTGGGACAGAATAATATCCCAGAATGCCTGCAAAATAGCATGAAGTATGACCTATCAGGACCACTAGAATCACTATTTAGCAGTGGCCTCCTAACAGGCTTTGTGGCCTGCAAATGGAGAGCTGCAAGTCATCCCTCTACATGAGGGTGAGCCATCTATGGACTCAGATAACTACAAACCCATAAGTCTGATTAGTCTGACATGAAAAGCCATGGAAATAATTAACAGTGAAACAGGAAATATTAAGATACTCAATCTAAGCCAGTGTGGTTTTGTCAAGGGCAGAAGATGCCTATTCAACTTGGTGGACTTCTTCCAGAAGGTCACCAAAACAATGGACAATGGCAAAATGGTGCATACTGCCTACTTTGATCTAGCCAAGGCACTTTATACAACTTTATAATATCCCTGTCAACATCGTAAACAAATTCATGGGTATAAATCCCTTTTTCAATGGCTGGATAGCCAGATGGCTTTTAGATAGGACCTGTGATATAAATAGGGCCTGCTGGCGAGATAGGTATTTATCCCAGAGACTGCCCCATCTATGGAACAGACTCCCCATCCATGTGAAGCAGAGTTCCTCCCTAAGTCAATTCAAGTGAACTTGGACAACTGGCGGGGAAACTGGAAATTCATCCCTGGTTTGGCATCTATGTCTCTAATGGACACAGGTAACCTGTAAATGGTTCATCTCCCAGGCCCTTGCTTACACTTATCAAGAGTATCAGAATTTGTCAGAGATTTGGGATGCATGGCTAGACTTAAAAAGGCCCTTGTGGTGATTACCTAGGAAACATCTATGAACCTATGAGCCAAGAAGTAAGGATAGGAGAGTCTACCACCACAAATAGGCCAGTGACTCACCTCAGGGCTTTGCTTTTTGTCATCTGCTTCTCTGAAATCAAGACTAACATCTTGGACCCTTGGCTGATAAAGTTTGCAGATGACTACAAACTAGATGCAGTCATAGAATCCCCTCCCCCAAGACACCAATATCTTCCAAGAAGGGCTGACTCAGACAAATAACTGATGCCAGAGCCATGGTTTAAAATTCAGTGACAAGAAATCCATAATAGTATCCTTTGGAAGTCAACTATCACTGGAAACTACCACCCTGATAACACACCCCTAAGTGTAGACCCAGGAGTCAGGGATTTGGGGATGCATGTAGTCAGTAACCTGACTTTCGACTACCATGTAGCTACAGTAGTAAGGGAAATCATTCGATGTAGCACTGTAGCACAACTTATAAGCAAAGGTATAGAATATGTGCGTGTGTGTGTGTGTGTGTGTGTGTGTGTGTGTGTGTGTGTGTGTGTGTGTGTGTGTGTGTGTGTGTGTGTGTGTGTGTGTGTGTTTGTGCGTATATGTGCTTGTGTGTGTATCCTGAAATAGATGGGCTGACATTAGTTCACAGCTGTACCTTCCCTAAATGTCAGGATAGTTTCTGCCAAAACTGTGACTCTGAATTAGTTTAAACATGTTAAAAGAAAATGGAAGAATATACAGACATATTTATGGAAAATACAATTACTGAACTTTCATAAAGTTGTGGCTAAGATATAATAACAAAAAAGGTCTTTATAAGTAAAAAGATGTTAAACCTACTGTAGCTATACAGGCTCAAGAAACTGAGAGACTCGTGGCTTAGTTTAGAATACCTCATGACATCATCCAGATGGCCCTAGGGAAAAGCCATAGAGTTGCTGGGAATCTAGTAGTATAAGATCAAGGACGGGCCACAAGTCACAGCTGAGGACACAGCTATGATGGAAACCATAAACAAGCAGAAGGATACTGCATTTGACATTTCATCTGAGATATCCACAGCTATTAAGGACGAACATGACATAATCATCTTAACCATTTTTTAATTTAACCATTTTTGTATCAAAATCAGTCCAGCTTTATTCTTGGGTAAAAGGTTTATGCGATAATATTTTATAAATATGCATTTTTCTTTGAAATACATTAAATGTGCATGAAATATATTCTTGGGAAGGGAGGTCTCAGAATGTTTTGTAAATATTTATTTTTCCCCTAAAATGGATTGAATTTGTATATGAATAGTCCTAATCTATTTTTGTAATTCAGATGCTTAGAAGTGTTTCAAATGCTGCTTTGAAATGCTGATGAAACAAGCAGTAGCCTTAGAAACAGAACTGTTGTTTTACTTTCTGAAAAGCTCTCAAAAGGACACAGAGAGTGAGATCAGTCAGTGGAGAAACCACTGTGTGAAAAACAGCACTCTGCTCTCCTTGTGATTAATTCCATCTCTGGAGCAAAAGACCTAAAAGACTTCTGGAGTCATTATAAAACTACTCAGTTTAGACTAAAAGCACAAAAAGATATCCAGTTCATTTAAGTTATACTGTCTCTTTTAACTTACGCTTTTGCATGTGTTTTAATTTCTATTACTAACTGTCTCTACTTTGCTTAAATTGAAATCAGAAAAAGACATTGGGCCAACAAATTCACGAACGGCTAATCTCCACTCTGCTATCATGTGCATGTCGAGTTGTGATCTGCACTCGATATCATGCTATTTTCTATTCATTAAACAGCTGGGCACGTCATGTAGAGCTGCCAAATAAAGGTAATCAACAGAGTATATTGCTGAAAGCATAATCAATTGAATTATATGCTAATATGACACAGCCATTCAGAGAGCTATAAAGTAATCATGAAGAGTTGGTGTAGCTCTTTGCCATGAACTCCAAAACCTACTGGAATACAGGCACAATCACACTTAAAAAAAACAATGTAGGGGCTGCTGCTGTTCTTTTGCATGTGTATGTACAACAGGCTCAAATCTATGCTGCTGCTGACAGACCTCATCCAAGGATAAGAAAGGTATTCAGACCCCGTTTCACATATCATGGACTGCATTATATTTTAATATTTAAGTGATACAGGGTTGATAGGGAAACACTACAGGAAATCTGCAACCTCTATGCCCTCACCGCAGACCCAGGGGAAATTGAGGCGAACCTATACCAGTGGAAACTAAGGTATGTGTAGCATTATGGATATTAGCTACTGGTACATTCCAGAGAACCACAGGGAATATATTATGGGTGTCACATGACTTAGCCTCCAGAATATTGCACCAACGTCTTAATGCTATGCTAGAACATGTAAGGAAGTATATCTATTTTCCACAAGCACTACAGGAGAGAAGAAAAACAATGCAGGGATTTTATGCTGTAGTACACTTCCCTGAAGCTTTGGGGGCCATAGTCTGCACTCATATTGAAAAGGAAATCAAACCTGGTGAACAGGGAAATACATACATCAACAGGAATGGGTTCCACTCAGTCAACTGCCAGGTTGTCTGTAATGCCTGAGGGATCATCCTGAATGTGTGTACAGGCAACCCAGGCAGTTACTATGACCCACACACATGGCACACCTCGCAAGGTTTGCTAGGGGTGATGTTCCACAAGGCCATCTACTGGGTGATGCAGGTTATGCACTGTAACCGTGGCACATGACACTCATCAGAAATTCACACACAGCCACCCAAGAATCAACTAGTCACCACTCCCACAAGAGGGGATAACATACTAGACCTGATCATTACCAACATGGTGACTCTATGCTCCACACCTGAAGTATATCCCTCATTGGTAAGATCAGACCATAAATTAATTTCACTGGATGTCCACATCCTGACCCCAACCCCAGCCCAGAAAACCACAGTGAAAAACTTCTCAAAAGCTAACTTCTCACTTCTCAAAACCGAAGTGGAATCCTTCAAGGCCCCAGGGCCAGTGGAAACTACAGCCCAAACTGCAGAATCCTATATAAACGCATTCTACGGACATCTCCAGGAATGCATGGATCATGCTATCCCAAACAAAAACAAAACCCAAACATCCAAAGGCAGGCGTCCAGTCTGGTGGACCCCAGCCATAAATAAACTGTACAAGAGAAGGAGGAAGATACTACATGATAGAGCAAAATCCCTAATGGGGAAGGCATCTCTGATCAGTACTAGCAAAAAATTACGATCCCTCATAAAATCCTCCAAGGTCAGCTTCGAGAGAAAAATTGCTCAGGACACTAAAGACAATCATAAGGCTTTTTTCAGTTATGTTAGGAACCTGGGATGCAACTCCCAGACTTGTTCTGAGTTGATTCTAAACAACAAAAAATACACTGAACCCACAGACATTGCTAATATCCTGGCAGACAGGTTCAGTGCAAACTTCTCCACCCCCCCCCCCCCAAAAAAAGAGCAAGTATCTATCCCAGCAGAGGGCTGCCTCCCAAACATCTCTGATGCTCAGCTGAAGGCTGCCCTCTCCAAAGCAAAAAACACTGCTTCTATAGGATCAGATGGCGTCCCAGGTTGCGTCCTACATGAACTCCAAGAAGAACTAATCCCTCAAATAAAACAGCTGTACAATCTCAGCCTCACTACAGGGTATGTGCCCACAGAATGGCGTAAAGCAACAGTGGTCCCACTCCACAAAGGTGGAGCCTCTACGGACCCTGGAAACTATCGCCCCATAAGCCTGACTAGCTTAGTCTGCAAGGCTATGGAGAGGATCATCATGGAGCTTATAAACAAAGACATTGGGGACCTACAGACACTAGATCCTACCCAGTTTGGCTTTGTCAAGGGCAGATCCTGTCTTTTGAACATGGTTGACTTCTTCGAAATAGTCACCAAAGCCATAGATGAAGGGAAGGTAGTCCACACAGCCTATCTGGACCTAGCAAAGGCATTTGACACAATACCCCACTTGGGCATCATAGATAAGCTATCCAGCTTAAATATAAACCCCTATGTCACAAGATGGGTCGCAAACTGGCTCAAAGAGAGAACCCACAAAGTGAGAGTTGCTGGAGCCATGTCAGACTCGAAACCGGTCACAAGTGGCATCCCACAAGGTTCTGTCCTGGGACCGCTCTTGTTCGGTATATACTTTTCCGAGGTACATGTCAATGTGGGAGGACTATGGCTCACCAAGTTCGCAGATGACTGCAAACTAGGCCCCATAATCAACTCTCCAGCTGACACAAACATCCTTCAAAAAGGTCTCACAGAAACGGATAACTGGTGCCAGAGCCATGGTCTAAAGCTAAATGCCAAAAAGTGTATAGTCATACCCTTTGGCAAAAACAATGTGCCCACAAATTACCACATAGGTGATAACCCAATAGATACAGAGAAAGAAATTAGGGATCTGGGGACCCAAGTTGATAGCAATCTCTCCTTTGACAACCACATTGCCGAAGTGGTTAGAAAGACCTTTTACATAGCCCACCTCATCATGAAAGGATTCACCTCTAGATCAAGAGAGGTAATTGTGCCCCTTTATTCATCCCTCATCAGGCCCATCATAGAATACAATGCCCCTTTTGGGATGTACCTTATCCGACACCTGCAGCAATTAGAAAGACCCCAAAAGTACCTCACCAAAAGGATCAAGGGACTCAAACAGATGCCATATGCTGCTCGGTTAAAAAAACTCCAGCTCTACTCAGTTGCATACCACCTACTTCGAGGCGATCTATGCCTGACATATAAAGCTATGTCCAATCCAGAATTAATGGACATGCTCCACCTCAGTAAATCTAAATCCCTTAGAGCCACACGCTCGAGGGACTTGAATCTCAGCACTGAAATAAATAGAACTTGCTGGAGGGACAGATTCATAACCCAGAGGCTCCCTTCGCCCTGGAATAGAATTCCAATCTATGTTAGGCAGAGCACCTCACTGAATCTCTTCAAGAAGAATCTTGATGACTGGATGGGGGATCGTAGGTTTTTCCCGGGGATTACTTCCGTGTCACTATTAGACAGAGGCACAGCAAACTAAACCTTAAAAAGGGCACAGTATACTCAAACCAAGGGGTGGCGTAAGCCAAACAAAATCGGGCTAGGCTTATAATTGCCCCAGGGCAGATAGCCTAGTATGAACCTATGAACCTATGAAAGATACAATGATGCCCATTCTCAGACTAGAAACATCACAGAGCATGTGTTTGGCAAGCTGAAATTACAGTTCCACTGTCTAAAAGACACATTGGGGTTCCCTGTAATACGATCCAGGCACCTGTGTAGGAATTCTCACAGTCTGTGCCATATTGAACAATATCATTTTGAGGAAATAGCTGCAACAAGGATAGCAAGGGCCAGGACCACATATTGCTGGACCACAGACAGGGCCAGCACCTGCAGCACAAACAGATAATGATTCTGAGGGAGAACCACCAGCTGCAAAGGGAGCTGGCAGTGCACAGTATGCCTTTGTCCTGGTTAATAGGCAAAGGACAGCACACATGCTCACCACCTAAGACTCAGAGGTAGCATACATTCATTCTCACCAGCTAAGAAGCAAATGAAAACACACACACTCTCACCAGTGAAGGAATAAACATGACAACCTAGGCACATACAAATATTAAAAGTGATGCTATCCAGTGTCCACAAACTTTACTTCCCCATGTAAAGGCTGTGTACATATAGCATCAGACAGAGAAAGCCCAAAAGCACATGACTCATAACTGCAGTAATGTCAAGGTAAGTGTGGAACCTGTAGTATACGAACTAATGTGTAAGATGATAAATGTAAATGATTTGCCTGCATACTGTTAGTCATAAATGTACTCAATCAGAACCTGTGTGAGGTGTCCCCCATTCTTGGCTTATAGGAATGATATCTGCAATATACAACTGTGAATTGTACACAATAACTGGCATCAAGCCCATCACTTACCCACTGTAGACATAACAGTCAGCAGGACAATTATAGCAACAGTTTCACAAGTAGAGCAATAAGCAGAAATGTAATATCAGTGGTTTGAATGCATGACTTACAATATTAACTGTAAAAAAGTCTTCTGAAATGAGTAGTTACAAAAACATCCAAAACCCTCTCATGTAATAAATATGCATAAAATCAACATAGTGAGAAAGAGTCTCTTAGCTGTCCACTCTGTACATCAGACATATATCCAACCCTAAGTCAAACCCAAATTAACAAAGTGCATGGCACAATCATCATCATTTGCACTTCAGTAGAGCTCTTTTGATTGGGTACCATTAACTCCCTGTGGATGTGGCTTCAGCCTTTAAAAAATGAAGTTATCACCTTACAGTTCTAACCAATACTAATTGACAGAGGTTATATATCGATACAGTTGTGTTTGCCATCATGCATGCTTCAAGAAAAAAAAACATTCTTATACCTTGTATGTAGCATGGTTTTGGAATTATTAATGCAAATATGAATAGGCAATATTTGATGCCTAGAAGCATAGTAGGAGGTAAATGCAAAAACACCTGAAGACGTCACTTGGCTGTAATGAGTTAAGAAAGAAAGTGAAAAATAAGAAGTTATGTACCTACCATAACGTTCCATGTTAGTTGTCTTCTTCTCGCCTTCTTTCTTGCTGGTTGGGCTCGGAGCTGATCTTCGGCTCCAACTCGGCCATTTTCTAAAGCTCGAGAGCTACATAATGGTTCGTGGCCTCCCTATATCCCACAATGCCTGGCGCTAGATCCCCAGATCTCATTTGGAAGACCTAACACCATCACAATACAAGAGGACAACCATCCCAATAGCAAGACTTCAGCTATAGGGCTAAAGAAAAGGTAGAGGACATAAATCGGTTAAGTCTCAGCCAGTGACAAGACTCATAGGAGAACTCTTCTCGGTCCATCTAGGCTAGGGGGATGGAGGGTGGGACGCAAGAAAGAAGGCGAGAAGAAGACAACTAACATGGAACGTTATGGTAGGTACATAACTTCTTAATGTTAAGTCGTCTCTCTCACCTTCATTCTTGCTGGTTGGGGCAGCATCCCTAGCACCTTAGTCCTGGGTGGCTCATCGGAACAGACTCTTGAGCACAGTGGAACCAAAATCAGCTCTACTCCTAGAGGCCACATCCAGTTTATAATGTGAAATGAAGCTATGAGGGGTGGCCCATGTGGCTGCCGCACAAATGGCTTCCATTGGTAGTCTTGCTTGAAAGGCTACCGATGTAGCTAAAGCCCTAGTAGAGTGGCCTTTAGGTTTAGCAGGGAGTTCTTTATTTCTCACCTGATAAACAAGAGTAATAATAGAGGACAACCACCTGGATAAGGTTACTTTAGACACTGGTCGACCCTGCTTACTCTCCGCATAGGACAGGAAGAGTTGGTCTGATTTTCTTATTTGCTCAGTCCTATGCAAATAGAAACGTAATTGCCTATGAATGTCCAACTGGTGTAATTTCTGTTTAACCTTGTTGGAATAATTTGGAAAAAAAACTGGTAGATCAATGGATTGATTCAAAATATTTTCGGAGGGGACCTTAGGAAGGAATGAAGGATTAGTGCTGAGTGAAACCCTATCCTTATGGAAAATTAGGTAAGGAGGACAAACACATAGGGCTTGAAGTTCAGAAACTCTCCTCGCTGAAGTAATGGCCACCAAAAAGAGGGTTTTCCAAGAAAGCAATTTCAAGGAACAGGAAGCTGCCGGTTCAAAAGGAGGCAGTATCAAGGAAGCTAGGATCAAATTCAAGTCCCACGGAGGCGGGGGATCTCTCACTGGAGGCCTGAGCAAGATTGTTCCTTTAAGAAAGGCTTTGCAAAACTTATGGGACATGATGCTGGTTTCTGAAAGGCCCGTATGGAAATTAGAGATTGCCGCTAACTGAACTCTAATGGTGGCAGAAGAGGAGCCCACTTGAAAAAGTTCTGCTAAAAAGTCTAGAACGTTATGGACAGGGGGCGTGAAAGTATCCATATTTCTAGCCTCTGCCCAGAAAGAGAAATGTTTCCACTTACTAGAATAAGTCTTCCTGGTTGTAGGTTTGTGCAAAGAAAGGATAATCTCACACACTGAATTG
The DNA here is from genome assembly GCF_019279795.1 of Protopterus annectens. NCBI lineage: Eukaryota > Metazoa > Chordata > Ceratodontiformes > Protopteridae > Protopterus > Protopterus annectens. The sequence goes on from NC_056741.1 coordinate 413,924,514, forward strand.
GAAATACTGGGAAGCCTGGCTAAGGTTGGAAGTGGAGCAACCAAGCAGTGAGGTTAAGAGACTGAAGAGATTGATGCAGCCTGCCCAACTGATGGATCAGGAGGTCCAGAACTGGGTCCAGATTCCAAGGCTGCTCTAGAAGGTGACAATGCAGGAACGGGAACCAGATTTGTTGAGGCCAGTAGGGGGCAATGAGGATCATCCTGCACCCCAGCATGGTAGCTTTCTGAATTAGTTTGGGAATTACGGGAAAGGGTGGGAATGCATACAGAAGTCCCTGGGGCCAATCGTGAACTAGAGCGTCTCTGGGGGAGTGTCCGGGAAGAGGGAAGAGAGTGAAGAAATTGTCGCACTTGCTGTTGAAAGAAGTTGCAAAAAGGTCGCAGCAAGGCTGACCTCATTTTTGGAAGATTTTGCCCACTACTGTCCGATTGAGAGACCACTTGTGAGGCATGAGAATAGCTCTGCTTAGCCTGTCCGCTATGACGTTGGACTTCCCAGGGATGTGCGTTGCTGTCAGAAACCGTTGGGAGGAGATCGCCCACTGCCATAGTCTGAGTGCTTCTCAACATAAGGGATATGACTTGGTTCCGCCCTGCTTGTTGATGTACCATACTACAGACATATTGTCTGTCTGAATTGCAATGGTCCCAGTGGGTAGAGAGTTCTGAAGAGCTTGCAACACTAAAAGCACTGCCCTCATCTCCAAGACATTTATGCACAAGTGGTACTCGTGGGGTTGCCAGGTGCCCTGGACAGTCCTGCCCTGAAAATGCCCCCCCCCCACCCAATCAGGGAGGCATCCATGGTCACCATGGCAACTGGAGGAGGAAGGACAAATGGTCTGCCCTAGGGTACTGATGAGGAGACCATCCACCAAGCTAAGTGGTCTTTGCACGACTGTGTGGTTAATATCTTGTGAGACAAAGGGAGTTGTTGAAAGGACCACTGGGTGAAAAGCATCCACTGGAGAATCCTCATGTGAAAGCGAGCCAGGGGAACTAATATGATCGCTGCTGCCATGAGACCCAAAGTTTTTAGGACAAATCTGGCCTGAACCTTTCTGCATCCTAATAATACCTGTATGTGTCGGCGAATGTCTGCCCCTCTGTCTATTGGAAGTCTTGCGGACAGATCTTTCGTATATAATCTTGCACCTATAAAGGTTAAAGACTGACAAGGCGACAATGCAAACTTTTCAAAATTTATTGAGATACCTAGGTTGGAGCATGTTTGGATGGTATAATCCCTGGCTTTCAGCAATTGATGCCTGGTGGTAGCAGTAAGGAGCCAGTCGTCTAGATATGGAAACACTTGGAATCCTTGCCGTCTCAGGTGGGAGTAACCACTGACATGCATTTGGTGAACACCCTGGGGGCTGTGGTGAGACCAAAGGGCCAGGCTCTGAACTGGTAATGACTGGCTCCCAGCTGGAAGCGGACAAACCTTCTGGAACGCCTGTCCATTTTGATGTGGTAGTACGCATCCTGAAGATCTATGGAGCACATCCAATTGTCCGGACCCAAAAAGGGTAGAATGGACTGAAGCGTGATCATCCGGAACTTCGTTCTTTGAACAGACTTGTTTAGTCTGCTTAGATCCAAAATGGGTCTCCAGTCCCCTGTCTTTTTTGGTACCAAAAAGAACTTTGAGTAAATTCCGGATACTTGCTGGTCTGCTGGGACTTGTTGGATGGCCTGTTTTTTTAGCAGTTTTGAAATTTCTTGTACTGCCTGTTCCCTTAGACTGGGTGGAACATCTGAGATGGGGTTGTTTGATTGTAAGGGGGTGTGGACAAAAGGGATATTGTAACCTCCGGATATGATAGACTGTACCCATCTGTCTCGAGTGATGAGACGCCAGGCTTCCGAGTACAGAGACAACCTTTCCCCGACTGCCTCCGAAGGCAGCCCCTCAGGGGTAAAACAAAATCCACGTCAGCAGAACCAGCAGCAAAGAATCCAATATTAAGTGTTTTATTAACATCCACTTTTCGTTCAAGAAAACTGAACTTCTTCAGACAAACATCAAAAGGTAACAAATGTAAAAAAACTCCTTAAAGACACAATTAACAACACATGGTACATTTGAATGGACCAACCAACTGGTTAAAACTCGCTGACATCAATATGTGGGAAAAAAGCTGATCTCAAAGCTTCTTAAAGTGCTACTGCATACAAAAGTCAGATCTTTACAAATTGTGTTTTGAAATCAAACAACTGACCAAAATAAAATGAAAAATTATCAATGAAAATGTGTCTAAACATAAAATGTTTAAAACCAAGAAAAACGAAACATAATAAATGGAACCAATTTAATGACAAAAAATAAGAAGTAAAACATAAAAAATAATAAGTCATAAATGAAGAATAAAAATAAAAAATAATAATAAAATTACCTCTGCATACTTCTGAGTTTCAAAATGCAAGCTAAACTTACTCTGTCGTTAAGACCTGGAGGTCTATATGAACAGAGCCAAAGCATTTTCACACTTACTTTTCCTAATACAATATAAATGCTCAAGACTGGCAGCAAGCTAAATAAACAACCGATCGAGATTTACAGTTGAATCTACCAACAGTGGAGAAAGAAGACCCAGCAATTTTGAATCTGAAACCAGTGGCAATGTGCCTACACATGTTGCAACTCTCACATTTGAAAGTGCCCTCTACTCTGACACGAGTGTCTTTTTTTGTTTCTAGTATCCGTTTGAGGTTATCACCCCTCCTGTATATAAAACTAGGCAAAGTACCAAACCTGGCTTGTAAGGCATCGTCACAACAGAAAATACTCCAGTTCTTGACAAACACCTCCTTGATTAAGTGAATCTCAGCACTGTAATTAGTGATGAAAGAAATAGAAGTGTCTACTTTCTTGTTGTCTGCAAAGACTTCAGGCATAACTGGAGGTGAATGTTCTAGTGGACAACTTGTGAACAAACTACTTTGTAAAATAGGTTTATAAACACCCCCATACCTTTTAGTCTGGACCTCAGTAACCAGGTCGTGAGAGTTGCAACATGTGTAGGCACTTTGCCACTGGTTCGAGATTCAAAATTGCTGGGTCTTCTTTCTCCACTGTTGGTAGATTCAACTGTAAATCTCGATTGGTTGTTTATTTAGCTTGCTGCCAGTCTTGCCCAGCGTTTTATGTGGGCAAGACTGACAGAGGTTTTAACGAAAGAATCTATGAGCATTTATATTGTATTAGAAAAAATAAGTGTGAAAACGCTTTGGCGAAACATGTTAATGACCACCCTCAGCACAGTTTTACTTTTAGGGTGTTGGGACAGGTTCCCTTTGACATCAGGGGGGTCCTTTCCAACTATTATTAGAGTGCCTAGAAGTGATTTGGCAGCTGAAACTCTGTTCATATAGACCTCCAGGTCTTAACGACAGAGTAAGTTTAGCTTGCATTTTGAAACTCAGAAGTATGCAGAGGTAATTTTATTATTATTTTTTATTTTTATTCTTCATTTATGACTTATTATTTTTTATGTTTTACTTCTTATTTTTCATTAAATCGGTTCCATTTATTATGTTTCGTTTTTCTTGGTTTTAAACATTTTGTGTTTAGACACATTTTCATTGATAATTTTTCATTTTATTTTGGTCAGTTGTTTGATTTCAAAACACAATTTGTAAAGATCTGACTTTTGTATGCAGTAGCACTTTAAGAAGCTTTGAGATCAGCTTTTTCCCACATATTGATGTCAGCGAGTTTTAACCAGTTGGTTGGTCCATTCAAATGTACCATGTGTTGTTAATTGTGTATTTAAGGAGTTTTTTTTACATTTGTTACCTTTTGATGTTTGTCTGAAGAAGTTCAGTTTTCTTGAACGAAAAGTGGATGTTAATAAAAACACTTAATATTGGAATCTTTGCTGCTGGTTCTGCTGACGTGGATTTTGTTTTATTCATCTTAGTTTGTTTCAACTTTTGTTGCTTCAGCCCCTCAGGGGTGCTGGAAGGGCTTGTCAGAGAAGGATTCTCTGCTGCCCTGATTCTGTGGACCCCCTCTGCCCCACGGGCAGCGTCTATTGTTGTTATCTCTTCTGCCTCTGGAGGGAAACTCGCCACGTGTGTCAGGCACAGCTCCCTGGGGTTTCCGGAACCACATCTTTCCACTCTTCTGACCTTTAGGGTATGGTCTAGAGGGAGTGGAAAAACGGACTCCCACAGCAGAGAGAGTCTTGCCTTCCTGCTCACACCTGGTAAGGGTATCTTTCACCTGAGGTCCAAACAGAGCAGAACCATCAGAAGAGGTGTTGGTGAAGGACGCCTTGAAGGGATCAGCAAAGTTACATAACTGCATCCAGGCATGTTTTCTCAAAGCCACACCTGTGCCTGCAGCCCTACTCACCCCATCAGCCGCATACGAAATGAGCCGCATGGAGGAGTTGACGATTGAATTAATAGTCGCCAGCTAGGAGTTAATCTTGTCTTGAGCCCCCGCAGCTGATGGATCTTGCAGGGTACCTCCTAGCTCCTTGAGGAGATCCCTCTGAAGACGGGTGAAGTGGCACAAGTAATTCAGCGACCGCATGGAGAAGGTCACTGAGGAAAACATCCGCTTCCCATATCTGTCCATCGTTCTAAACTATTTATTAGGGGGATGGACAGGTACAGAAGTGTCAGCCAACTCCTTTTTCGTGGCAGCTGCTACCACCATGGCATCAACGGGGACAGCCTTTGTCAAAAACTGTTTATCTTGAGGGGCGATAATAAACTTAGTGGGCCTGTGGGGGGTTGGTTCCAATGTGTCCGGGGCTGACCATGCCTTCCGAGCCACTACCTCCATCAATGGATTGAAAGGCGGAGACACCCAGGAGGTGGAGGGGCGAGAACCAAATGCATCCAAGTATACCGACTCGTCCTCAGAAGGGTTGAGGGCATTTGAATGGTAGTTGATTGGTTGTGTGTGTTTTTTTGCCACAAAGCCTGGAGAGTACTTAAATGGTATGGAAACATTTTGTAAAAAGATTCTGAGGAAGTTCTATGGTGAAAAGGTGTCAGTCGATACCTGGAGAGTTTGAATACAGCAGTGAGACTTTCTTGACTGTGTGCGTGTGAGTGTGCATGTGTGTGTGTGTGTGTGTGTGTGTGTGTGTGTGTGTGTGTGTGTGTGTGTGTGTGTGTGTGTGTGTGTGTGCGTGCACGTGTGTGCATGCATGTGCTTGTGCAGAATTCTTGCAAAAGGAGATTGTGTCTTCTAACCCATTTGTATTTTACATGTTATGTTGACAAAATGCACACTATGCAAATATCCCATATTGTATGTACTCTCCTTGCTGTCATCTGAACTCAGCATGTTAATGATGTTCATAAGTCATGTAATCTCCTCTGTTATAATGCTAATTTGTGTAACTATCAAATCCTATAATATAATGTCAGCTTTTATTTAAGTAGTTAATAATAATTAGTTGCTCAAAAAGTGTGACTACCATTAATTATTATGACATACATATTGAACATTTTTTATTACAAACTGGTCTTTGGGACATGAGCACCTTTAAATCAATTATCTTAGTACAATTTGAACATTTTTCCCTCCCCTGTCATATATTTCTCTATACATCTGTGATTTCTGTACACAATGTCCTCAGAACACTTTTCTTGCCTGGTACAGTGTGCATTTTTTTGTCCTATGTAGCTCTTTGAGGTGTCCTCACAAGCAAGCTTAACAGGCGTGCATGCAGCTAAGCCTGTTTGTTTACTGTGTGTGTTTGTGCTGCTCAACACATTTTCCTGGATGCCAACACTGTTGCTGGCAACAAAAACTTACTTGTATTTGTGAAAGCGTGCTAAGTAGAATGCATATGCAACTAGCTCTGTTCATCACGCTAACGTGTAAACACTGTGTAGGCTTTGTGCGAAAACGACACATTTTTTCATGAATCCTACAGGTGAAGTTCATGTAAGTTACACTGTCTCTTAATTGGTGCTTTCTTATTGATTTAAATTTAATCAGTCTTGCAAGCCATTTCTTTATTTGATGAACTTTTGTTTTGACTAGTATTTTGCTTAAAGTGTTTTAATTGCATTCTGAAGTAGATGTAAGTAGCAAACATTTGGAGTTGGACATAATCTCCTTACCATATGCAATACAAAATTATACAGTTTTGGACTGTACAAATTATGTTGTTTGTGCATTTTATTTTGTTGGTAAGGACGGTCTCCTAAATATCTTTCTCAGTGCTGAAAGTTCCTTCTATGTCATCAAGAAAAACTGAACCATAATGCCTCACTACCTATATTAATGGGGTCTATATTATCTCAGTGAAGATTTCAATATCCGAACACCATTTGGGCGACACCAAATGTTTGAATATTGAAAACATTGCAAGTGTGAACAGAGATCGTCATAGGAAATTCTTCCCTTTACTTCAATGTAGTGTGATCTCGGACTTGGTATATTTAAGTAGTGGGGTTGTGGGGGGGTGCAGGGGAACTTGCCCCCTTGCATACAACCCTTAATTACAGGTTTCCTGTTTTTGTTTTGTTTTTTAGCATTCAAAATTTTCAAACTTCGAACATATGGTGTCGACCATACGGTATTCAGAGTTTGAAAGTTTTGATTCGATAATATAGACCCATATTAATGTATAGACTGCAGTATTTCCATGTTAAATGCATCTCAGAAGTAGTTTCTTACTTCATAAAAGACAATTTATCAACTAGGTCTTGCAGGTTTAACACGTTAGACTGAAAATTAGCAAGTAAGATTATGTAGTATTGAAAACCATAAGGCAAATAATCTCTTCTACTAAAGAGATACGTTGTTTTGATTGCCCATAATGCTTTGCAATTGTATTGAAATCATTTTCCAATGCCTACAATGACCTCATGTTGTAAGTGTAGTTACTAAGAAAAATGGAGTGCTGAAACTACCAACAGCAATGCTTGAATGAAGATGAACACCAGGTTGACAAAGAATAATTTGTTGCAATTAAGATTAATCACTTCTGTCTTTATAAGAGCCAGACTTCTTCAGAATCTAAATGCACCAGGTACAAAGCCCATTTTTAAAGGCATAGTTAGTTAGCGGTTGAAGGTGTTGGTGTGGAGTAGTGAAACTAAAAAAAAAAAAAAAACAAACTCACTTTAATCTTTTTTTTTGCAAAACCACTTGTAATTTTACCAGGAGGAGTAACTGGAAGTTAAATTAATTACTTCAGAATATGACTAATACAATGTACACTTTCATTATTCATATATTTGAAAGAGAATATGTCCTGGGATTCAGAAGTATTGCTTATGTGGCCAGACAATGGTTAATTATCAAGGTGAATGCTGTACTACATGGTCCAAAGATAACTGACAATATAATAGGAGGCAGTTAGTGCAATGACAATTAACTAATTAAGGAATTTACTGGCAAAAACTGCACAGATCATGAATAGAGGAGCAATCCATATCAACAGTCATGTGACCTGTGAATACTTGTACCTATGGGTGTCCACATGCATATTGCTGAGTCACTATAACTGCTGAGAGCAATAATAAGGACATCCTAGCAAATTCCATACCAATTTATCAGTGAGGAGGAAATGGATGCATAAGACAATCGGAAAGGTGGAAGCAAGCAGAAGAGCACACAAGAAGACAGGTGGAAAGAAAGACGGGGATAGGAGGGAGAAAGGTGTGTGTGTGTGTGTGTGTGTGTGTGTGTGTGTGTGTGTGTGTGTGTGTGTGTGTGTGTGTGTGTGTGTGTGTGTGCGTGTGTGCGTGCGTGTGTGTGTGTGTGTGTGTGTGTGTGTGTGCGTGTGTGTGTGTGTGTGTGTGTGTGTGTGTGTGTGTGTGTGTGTGTGTGTGTGTGTGTGTGTGTGTGTGTGAAAAAGGTGCCTATTTTTTAACAAGGGTATAGAGGAAAGGAAGGAGACATTGTTGTAAGGAAAGGTAGCATAGGGATAGTAGCAGAGGCAGACAAACAAGACACAGTCTAAGATCAACAGGGGAGGTGCTGACACAAAAGCTGAGGGAACACAATGGATACAGAAAGACAGACAGAGAGGGATGGCAGCTGTTGATGAGGAGGACTGGATTGCAAACTAAGGAGAGAAGTGAAACATAAGGAAGGGAGCACATTGATGGAGGATAGGGTGGTGTGAAAACATCCTCTTTCATGCTGCCATAACAGCACCCAGTCAGAGATCAGCTGTTCTTCCTACTTTTCTAGGTGGTCAATGCACTCATCAAGCCATTAGCCCACCATTGCTGTCATCACTTCCTCCAACTCAAGCTGAGTAATGTATTGAAGATCTACCAGCAATCCCCGAAGGAGCAGCAACATGACAGACCTCCATAGATCACAATGGAATTCTCCAGAGCACCACCCTCCACCAGTGACCTTCACCACTCTGTGGAGAGACAGGGCTGGGGCCGGTGGAGACCCAATAGGAGATGTTATGGTATGGTGTATGCACCACTGTCTCAACACAAACACAGCTGTTGCTGTCACAGTATAAAATAATAACATAAATGAATAGAAATAAAACAACAAACATCAAATAAATATGGAAGAATGTCAAGAAAGAGAAAGACTCAATCTGGAAATGCAAGTGCCTGACTACCAGGCATAAAATTACCCTAAGAAATACAAAATTAGTGTTATGTATGCAATGGCACTTTGGAGGATATTTCCAACCAGAAAGACTACAGGGTAAGGAGGAATTTCAGCCGATGCGTCATAATGGGGATGGGGACTTGAATCTTAATCAAGCCTTGCATGTCTTTGTGAGACTACAATGCAAGTTGTATTGTATGCAGTTTACAGGTGGTTTTCTTTAATCTGCTCAAAAACTGAAAAATTGAAAGTAAATGAAAATGTACATGAAACATATGTCCTGCAGTTGGTGTGGAAGTTATGCATTACATTATAATAAAATGCACCTGTTATGTGTACATATTATTGAACTCAGAAGCACGTTTCTTAACGTCTTCTTCCCCTTTACAGAGAAAGTCAAGGTTGCAGCTCTTCAGAGCATTGCAGTAGTGTCTGTACTGCTCACCTGAATGGAGGATACCTACTGAAGCATCAACATCCTGGTAAGGCTGTGCTAGGTATCCACCTTAAACTGAGGACTCTCTTACCAGCAGGTAATACCAGTATTCTCTGTATATTATGTACTAAAATATCCTTGACTTCTTTTTGCACCACCTGGGAGCTCTGCCATACTCCGTGCCCTTGGAAGCCACGGTCTCTTCACAGATCATAGTCTATTGGAATACAGTAGTACATTTATATTGAGAAATGCTTCTGCCATCATGTAATGCACATCATTAGACCCCAAGACAGCATGATAGTGCATGGCACCTCTGTAAAGCTGTATGTAAATGCATGGCAGGGTGGTGTTTGGGTGTAAATGACATGGTGATATGCTTACATGTAAGACACAGAACCCACATTTATTTCCATTATTGTTCTGTAACAACTCTTGAAACTAAGGAAAAACATTTAATACACCCATGTGCCAGGCCAGTGACCCCCACCAAGAATGCACAATGCACTTTGTGGCCAGTCGCATGGATGTACAGTCAAGAACAAGCCTTGTAGCGCATCTTTGATCCACTGTGCAGTGTGAAAAAAGTGTTATTCAGAACAAATGCTAGCAATTAGGTCATTAGCATACGTAATGCCTATCATCCATTAAACTGCATGATATATAAAGCTATGGCCACTGTAGTGCTTGACAGGATACAGAATTTGCAAGCTTAGAGCAAAGGAAATGGAGTCCAGATGAAAGGATTATTTAGGACATTCACAGCTGCTACAGCTGAGTCAAGTGTTCAGGGAAGACAGCATGCACATGTTGGGGAACTGATTTGATAAACCATCTGCTGTTCTAGATGTTGTTAGGGAGAAGCTGGTTTGTCATCAACTGACTACATTCTGGGGAGATGGACACAGTTAGGGTTGTTTTTAGGCTATGAAGTTTACTACCACATTGCTTTACTTTAGATATGTTTACAGGAGGTAGAGCATACAGAGAGAGGTGAAGTTGGGAGGGGAATAGGCCACCCACCCCAGAAGCAAATGGATGCAATAAGCAGATGCTGTTGGGGAAGTAGTACAGTCCTGGCAGTTAGAAATTAATGCTGATACCGCATTTGCTGTCAGGGCTGGTATAGTGCAGTACAGAAATAAATGCTAATACTGTTAGGGCCGAAGCACTTCAGTGCTGTGTGTGTGGTATAGTGCAGCACTGACAGTCAGAAATAAATGCTGATATTGTTAGGTCTGAAGTGCTTCAGGTGGTATTGTGCAGAGCTGATTGTTGTGGTGCCTGGTCTACATGATGACCTCAGAGGCTTTGCCCATTAATGTAGCATTTGTGAAAGGTGCTGTGGGCCATCTATATATTTAAGGTGCTTGTTTTCAGCTGCACACTGTGGGTATCACCAATCTCATGGCTGATGCTCTTTCACTTCTAGTGAGGAAGTCCGCTCTAGGATGGTCAGGAGATGGCCCTGGTCCTGTAGCAACACAGCATACGATGGATGCAGACATGAATGGGGTATACAAAAGAAACAAGCAAAGACAAATTCAAAGCCAGTTTAAAGTGAACAAAGCTAGAAATAAATGAGCAAACTGCACCTGAAAAAATAAAATTTATTAGCCACACACAACACTATTCGATACTCTAGCGCCTCGTCTAAAAAGCCTTCTTGGAGTTAACACACACAAAGAAAAAATTCCATTAAATAATACATACTAATTAACTTCAATAAAACAATTAACCAATAAAATTATTCACATTACAAAAGGGCTTTCCAAGTACAAACCCCATCCAAGCCCATAGGTGCCAATGTATCATATTTAAGAATAAAAGTTGTTTCTTTAGAAAACAATTTCTTTTTAATACAAAACCATCCTCTACACAAACTTCCTCCAAAATACATGATTTAAAATCTGTGAACAGCCCCCTCCCCATGAGCCATATTGTAATGTACAACAACAGGAGTTTCACAATTCTTATTTTTGATGTCTCTAATATGCTCCTGAAGTCTTACCTTAAAATATCTTTTCGTTTCCCTTATATAAAAAAGACTGCAGGAGCAAGATAAATAGCTCCTTTTGTAGTGCAACTATAAGATTCTATAGGTCTATATTTCATCCCATTAATCCTATCAAAGCATCTTACTATATGTTTACATATTGAGCACTTGCCACATGTTACTGTCCCCATGCCCACTATTCTATTAGGACTATCCCTAGGGGCAACAAATGAACTATACACCAACATGTCCTTAATGCGTCTAGCTTTCCTAAAAGATATGAGAGGAAGCCTATATAAATATTTCACACAATTCTTACCTCTAAAAAGGAAAGCCCAATAATATTTTACAATATTAACAATTTCCTGACTAAGCACATTAAAACAGTCACAAAATAACCCCCCCCCCAATTTAGCCTACTCAAATTCCAGGGTCAGCATATTCTTTATTCATAAATCCTTGTCTACCTTTATCCAACTGAAGCAGTTTCTTTAGGGACTCACTATACCCTCTTTGTTTAAAAACAGTATAGGTATGCACAATTTCCATTTTCCCCACTTTCCAATCACAACACAACCTGCTTACGCTTCACATTTCACTATAGTGTAAAGCATCCAACACATGAGGAGAATGGCAACTTCTACTATATAAAAAAATGAGCCCCATTCTCAAATTTTCTATGTATTCTAGTATTTATGGTGTTGCCAATAACATACAGTTCCAAATCTAGAAAAGTTACTACCTTTCCACTCTGTATGCCATCAAATTGTAAGCCAAAACAATTTCCATGTAGGCCCTTTACAAATGACTCCACTAGATTTTCACCCCTCTCTACATAAAAAAAAATCAAATAATCAACAAACCTACAGTATAAAACCACAAAATCCTTAAAAAATTCTAACTTATACAAAAAAACCCACTTCAAATAAAAACCCATAACTAAATTAGCATACGTCGGTGCAAAAGATGCACCCATTGCTGTCCCCTGCATCTACTGATAAACACACTTATTAAACTGAAAAAAATATTTGTTAAACTAAAATATAATAAATCAATAACATAATTAGCAACTGGACTGTCACCAAGCAAAAACCTTAAGGCTTACAGACCTACTGAGTGTTTAATATTAGTATAAAGGCTTTTACGTCAATAACAATCCAGAAAAAAAAATTCTCATCCCATGTTATTGATAACTTTATGCAGAAAGTCAAAAGAGTCCTTAATATATGAATTTAATTTCACCCCACACCTAATCAAATGTGAATGCAGCATCATTCCTATATTATGTAAAAAATATTTTCTGGCGTTACTATTGGGCGACCTGGGGGAGAAACCATGCTTTTATGAATCTTGAGTAAACAATAAAACTTAGCTAATAAGCAACCTTCTGTGTTAAATTTCACTTCAACATCATGTTTTGAAAAGTATTCCAACCTGTACCCTTTCTGCAATAACTCATTAAACTTAACAATTGCATTCTGATATTCTAACATACTTGATACATTATAAATATTCTCATCAGATAAGTGCTCCATACATATCTGCAGATACTGAGAAAAATGAACCACAATCTTTTCGCCCTTATATGACAGTTTAATAACTATATCCTATCGTTTGCTTAAAGCTTGCAAGGACTTCCACTAATTTTTCATTAAATTATAGCTCACTTTATCTCCATTTTTTAAATTTTCCTGAAAGCTGACATCAATTGCATGATTAACCATTAAAGAGAATTGTTGGACTGATACTGAATAATGTTGGTTAATGTTCTTTAGCTTCCTAAGATAGTTAAAGAAGGATTTATTATGGCTTTTGGTGTCCATGGCTATTCTGAGTTCATGTTCATCTTTGTTTTTTTTTTTTCTGATTTCACCTCTAAGTGCCTTAATAACTTGTTTAAAGGTCTCCTAAGGTAAATGGAATCTGTCTTTCTAGATTTATTCTGAACTTGCTTCTTTTTGTTATAAAACTAAATATGAACTTCCCAGAATATTTGGTACAGGTGAAGAGTGCCTCACCTATTCAGTTTTATAGGTAAGAGGTAGACTTTTGTTCTAAGGGCAGAGCTGGTTTCAGTAGGATTGTTGCTGAATTTATTTAGGTCACTAATAAACTGCAGGAAGTTTTCTTTTGAGACATTTTTGAACATAGAAGTATTAGTTTGAAGGGAACTGTCAGCTTTTATAAGAAGATCCTCAAATTGTGGTCTGATTTAACAAGGGATGAGGATGCACACTGAACTATACAAGAAGGAGCACTATTAGTGATGACAGTATCTGGGATATTACTGCCGGTATTTGGGGTGATAAGTACCTTTTCTAAGTTGTTAGTATTTGCATAACTTACAAAGCATGCATCATGTTTTTCAGTTGTAATGTAAGTGAGAGTGTTGATCATAAGGTAATTAATTCTGCAAGGATAAATGTGTTTTACTTGATAGTACTATTAGGTAGAGTAGTTAGTTAAAGTCAATAGATGACACTGAAGGAGATATGGTTCTATATCAGTTCATTGAAGGTTAATTTCCACAAACTTTCGTTCATCAACCCTAATACAGCGAATCCTCACATCAGCAAATGTTCACTTAAATGAATGACTTATCCAGGGAAAGGAATGAGTTGTCCAGCATTCTGACTATCACACAAAGCACAGTATTTCAAACCCACCCATGTGGGAGGCTACACCCCCCACACTCCTCTAACTATGTATACCAACTCTGAGATTGCACTACAATGGGGAAAAGGGCAAATTTCTTATGATAGCCAGCTCTTTACTTTCCCTGGGTAAGTGGTTCGTTGAAGTGAACGTTCACTGATGTGAATGCTCACTGTATTAGGGTCAGTGAACGAAGGTTCACAGAAATGGACCTTCAACAAAGTGATAAAGATCCAGAGATAATAGCAAGCTATAAAGTAGCAGTTAGCATGGTTATTGGACTTTCAAATGTCCAACTTTGAGGTAATGAGGAATCTGCTATGATTATATGAGGAGATGTTTCCTGATAAAAAACGATACTCCCTTGCAGCTGCCCCTAGGCCTGAAGGCATAATAGACGTTGAACTTAGGAATAGACAGTGTGCTTTCATTGCACTGAAATAATATCTCCTTAACATCACATATATGTATGTACTTAAGTTGCACAAGGGCCTCAAGCTTGGGTATCTTTAGTTCAGACTTCTGGCACTGAGTAGAACCATCTTAGTGTAATCTGAATTTGGATTTACTAGTGTGGTAAATCCAGTAGATGGACTCTACCTAAAAAAACACACTAAAGGGGGAGCAATATCTTTTACCAGTATGCAAAATCCTGATGGGAGAGGGACCATCCTTGGTGAAGCACAAGGAACTTTCAGCCATCTTGTCCTGCGCAGAAACATAGTGGTTTCCCCAAGAATACCAGCCACCAAGCCAATTACTGAATCCAATCTTCCTTACCTCCTTTCTTTCTTATATCTATCTAACTTGAATGAATGGATGGCCTGCTCCTCAGACCATTTTCAGCCACAACCCGGGCTAAGTGACATTTACAAATTTAAATTACAAGTATGCAATACAGTGTGACAGAGAGAAAGAGAGAGAGAACATACAAGTATACAGGCAAGAAATATAGCAAAATGCAGTATTTGTCCACCATATTGAAATTTTCACAAGTCATTGTTAATATATAATCGATTAAGTGTGCTGAGCATTTACAAATACAAGATATAGGTCTTATACAATGCATAGAATGTCATGAGCACTTGCACTTATCAGGCATAATTGATAATAGAGTGGATAATTCTCTTCCATATTTGGGTAACATAAGCAGATAATTCATATGTTTATAAGGTTAAGATTGTAAAACCAGCTTTTCTTGACTACCAAACCAATTATATTTTGAATTTCTGAGTCCCATATTTTCTTTGCCAATGGTTCTAAATATAATGCAATTAACAAAGGGCAAAGAAGACACCCCTGCCTGGTTCCTCTGCTCAAACAGAAAATATCAGAGAGGAACCCTCCCACTTTAACTTTCACCCCCGATCTCTCATATAGCCTCTAAATCAACCTTATAATTTTATCAGGGAATGCAAATGCTTCCATTGCAATGCTCTTAATCCTCCAGCTTGCTCTGTCAAATGCTTTTTCTGTATAAAGACCTACCAACAACAGTGTTTTTTTCTTACATTCTGGATCACCAATGTTCTGTTACTGTTTTCAAATGTTTGTCTCCCTCCAGAAAACCACACTGATCCATATCTATCAATTTTGCCATCATCCTTGCTGTTCTTTTAGCCATTATAGACATAAACACTTTATAATCATGGTTCAGGATTGAAATGGGCCTGTATATGGATATGCATAGCAAGATACAAGCAGTTAAAATGGTTTTAGTTCCTTTAGTTTTATACACCAGTCAGGCATATTTTTATCAACCAGAGGAGAAGTTGTAGCTAGCAGTTAATAAAGAGATGAAGGAATTTATCTGGGAGGGGAAGACAGCAAGAGGCAAGTGGGATGAGCTGATTCTTTCAATAGAACAAGGCAGTCTGGGATTACTTGATTTGAAGGCGGTATTTCAGAGATGCACGGTTAAGGCTCCAATACATAGTACAAGCAAGGGGATGGCATTAATCACACAGAACATTATATTCATAAAGCAGCAGAAAATATTCTAAGAACTAAGCCAACACGGGAATAGAGAAAGGAGATTCTGCCGAGAGGGATGACTGCAATTAGGGATACAGACAATAGGCAAGAGGGGTCTGGAATTTATTGGAGAAAACTGGCAAAGGAATCAAGGTATTGGGATCAAATAATTAGAAAGTGAAAAGTAATAGAATGGGAAGAGGCAAATAATTTATTTGGACTGCAGGTTAGAGATTGCCTTCCCTATCAAGGATTGGTATCAGAGTATAGGCACAGAGAAAGAAATAGGGGGATTCTAGTCCAAAGACCAGCACTGGTAGAGTTTTTAGTAGAATCTGGAACAGAAGCTGCTGTTAAAAAATAAATACTTAGTAGATCATACAAAATATTCCATGATAACTATAAGAATCAATCAGAGGAGATTAGAAAGGATTGGGAAAAGGGATTGGATAAACTATTCACAAGGAAACAATGGGGGATGTATGTACATCTTCCAAATATGCAACAAAGTCTAGAAGATTTAAGATCTTTGCTTGGAAGTGTTTGCATTGTATTTTTATAGCCCAAGTACATTTCAAAAATGTTTTTCCTCGGGTAGACAGCAAATGCTGGAGGTGTGATGGGGAAGAAAGAGGTAATTTGGAAGATATTTTCTAGGATTGCAAGGAGTTGTCAGACTTTAAAGATTCTTTACAGACTACTCTGTCAGAGATACTGTGTAAGCAAGTTGGTGTAACTAAGAAAATTATTTTTGACCTATTATACAGAATTGGAATTGCCTATACATAATAAGGACTTGCTGAGTCTAATTATGGTGGCTGCCAAAAAAGCAGTTACTAGAAAATGGAAATTCTAAACCAAATGTACTAGAAGTAGTGAATATAGTAAAAGAGATAAAACAACTGGAATTGGGATATTTAAAAAAGGGTAGGAGCAAATTACGCATGAAAAAATGGGAATTGTGGGAACAATACATGCAGAGGAGGAACAAGGTTTAAAAAAAGACAGGATTTGAATGAGGTATGCAATGTTTGACTACAATGACTGAATAGATGGTAAGTGATGTATAATGTTTGCAACTACAATTATGTCAAATTATTTGTTTTCATTTATATAAATGTATGCCTATATCATATGTGATAATTTAATAAAGCTGTTTCTTGTTTAAAAAAAAGATTGTGCAAGCAGATAGGTCAGCTTAGGGAGAAAGGTGGTCTGTTTAGTGCTTTTCTGAATTACTTTCCAGGTGGTGTACCTATCATTTATCAACACACTGGCATTTGTATTCCTTATTTAGGGATATGTCTAGCTGTTTTTGAATGTGTTTAAATCTTGATGTTTCTGGATATTTCGTAGAAGGGCATTCCACACTGTTGTTGCAGGCTTGGGGAAGGCTCTTTCTCCTATTGCATTAGTAAACTGTGGTCTATTCAGGAAGAGTGCATTATCTGTGAAATATCATGATAAGTTGCTGGTTTCCATAAGCTGCAGTGTATACATTAAGAGTGGCCGGTAAGAACAGTTTAAGAGAGTGTGAGCAGTTTAGTAACAGAATGGCCCTGGCAACGGTTGGCAGTGATGTTCACTGGGGCCACCTAGGATTATGAATCTGCGCAATTTATTTGCTGCCATTCATAGAGTATAGGTATTCCTGGCATTATTATAGATGATGATAGGATACCACTCAGGACCAGGATCTTCCTTGTTCCTGCCTCATACATATGAAGGTCAACCACATTGTTCTGCATCTCCTCCTGTCTGGAGTACCTAAGATTGTTTACCTCCATATAAGGAACCCCCAGGTTGTAATGATATTTTCAAGGAGAAATCTAATAGTTCTCGCAACATTACAGATTCTGTTCCTGGAAAGAATACTATCATCTTGCACTTATCCAGCCTAGTGAGGGTGATGTAATATTTGCTTAACAATAGTGTCACCAGTTACCAAAACATCCCATTGAGTAGTTGCAGGCATAGTAGGACTTATGGTCTCGTTGTATGAACCCTGAGACACTAAATGTCATAAGGAGAAGGTTGCTCCCCTGTTTTAACTGTGCAGAGTACAGCAAGATATCTAAAAATAAACCATTTATTATTCCATCTGTGGGTAAATCAATACATGATAATGCTTTTGCTACTTTTGATTCACAGGTTGTAGCATTGTCTAAAAATATCATTCTTTCTATCTGCATAAATTTAAGAGAAAGCTGAAAGATCGTATTTGTGAACATGTTTCGGAAATTAGAAGAAAAGTTCAAACAAATGTTCCAAATAAATATGTAATCAATGCAGGCTGTGAACATGAGTTATGTTTTAGTGTCTTGGAAAATATTTATATGACTGTGGGAGATGTTGATTTATCTAATAAAGCTGAGATTTCAGAATACAAGTAGATAGGTTAAAAGCTGATATTCCTCCTGGTATTAAGAGAATATCAGTCTTAAACCTAAACTTAGGGGTCTTGGTTTTAAAAACTGATTAATTATATGTCATGTGACTTGTTTGGATAACATGATAGCACCTGTACATAATGTTGTTTTAGATTTACCTGATAAACCACTTTTTTGTAGTTTCTTAGTGCTAAATTTGTCTGCTTTTTTTTAACTTGATATAATTCCCTGCCTCAGTACATTACAATTCAGGGGGGCTGCAGTCTACAATGGTATTCAAATGATTCTAGAATGTCATAATTTTCGATGTATAAAGGGGGATGAATATTTTCCATTCTAGCGGAACAAATTCTTCTGTGATCTATGTACTGTCATATGCGGTGCACACATTGCATACAGCCTGCACCTCCGGGCAGTATCTGGCAGACAATGAACAGACAGTATCTATCTTCCTGACCCCAGAGAACCCCCATAGATGTAGTATGTGCCTACACCTGACTGGCTGCCGTCTGGCTGCATGCTGTATTACAGCACTTTCAGGGCTTCAGACATTAGCACATTTGCCTGGGTTACTGCAGTCACTAAAAAAAGATTGCATTTTTACCTGTTGATTTAACGTTTTATGGCATTCTCAGCCAGTCTTTGTTTCTTCCTGATAACAGCAATGGATGATGCTGTGTATATTCTGAATTGTTAGATGCAGTGCAATTAGACAGAAAATGGTTAAATATTTTTCATTTTCATTCAGGAAGTCTAATGATACTTTCTGAATCACTGCAGTTCTACTAATATTCACAAATCTCGTCTAGCATCATTCTCTAACTGTAAAGTTTCTTTTAGTTTATCCCTGTATGATGAAAGCATACATAATATCAGTTTTCCTTCCTTATGGTGCTACATCAGCTTGTTTAATCACATTTTGAGAGCCATGACAACTTGCATAACAAATCCTAGGAGACGGCTGATGAAAATATAGGGAGACAAGACCACAGGGAGAAGGACAACATGAGAAAGTATGCTGATGTAAAAAAAAGCCAAGTGACATTTGTTTCATAGACAAATTGTGTTCATTGGAAGTACAACTCAGCACACTCATGCCTCTGTATTCAACTTGGACTTCCACCATATAAGCAAAGTAAAAGGGAAAGTGATTGCTGTGACAAATGGAAAACACATTCTCATTACATATTGTTCTTTTCTGAATCCTTGGTATGATACTGGCAGTTGTTGTTGTGTCTTTCGGCTTATCCTGGTTAGGGGTCACCACAGCGGAACTCCGGTCCGCTAATGTTTGGTAGTGGATTTTTACATGCCAAGTTACCAGCCCTGATGCACAACCTTCAACGAAGGCACACCCATTCACATATGCCTCCACACAGAAGACGCTCTAGCTGAGAATCGAATGGGACAGCGTCTTGCTGTGAGGTGACAACGCTGATACTGGCAGTGGTAAGATAAATAATTATGACTATACTAGTATTAATATCGAGCCAACAAACAACTTGTCAAATGAAAGACTATTTGACAAGGTAAAATACTACAATTATAACACAGTTTTACTTAAATAACTACATTTGTTCATCAGCCACCTAGTATAAAATGTTAATATTAACAGAACTTCCAAAAGCAACACACAGGCATAGTTAACTAAAAAGATGTTTCCTTCAGCATATTTAGCTTTCTTTGTAGATATGCCAGATTAAGAGTTTTTTTGGATACAGGCAGTATACCCAGTCATAAAAGTGCATAATTATGTACCTGTATATCAAAATCATTGTATAGCAACTTATGTTTAGGAAATTGACAGTAACAGTACCATCATGATTAGTACTACTGCTGTACATTAATTTGAGATTGTTTAACTTAATTGCATACTGCAGTTGTCCTAATGCTAAAATGAATGGATCTCAGAATAAGTCAGTGATGTGGAATAAATGAGTGCACGTAAGTGAAAGGGGTAATATAACCAGGATGACCTAATGCCTGTGTGCTTCACAATTGTTTTGAAAAGTTAAATGACAAAGGAAGTCATTTAGCAGCCATAATTAATTAATTACATACCATGTTTTTTCTACATTGAGCTCTGATGGCCAAGCACACATTTGTAGTTGCAGTATATGAGAAAATTCACCATGGCTTTCACAGTCTACTCATCTCAAAAGAAAGGTCTGGCATTTATGAGTAGACCATGGTGTGAAACAGCCATTGGCAAAGGATGAATTAGGAAGAAAACTCAGGAAATTAAGGTTCATTTTTATGCTGGAACCAAATTATACAGATACTCTCAAATTAGCTTATACCTTCTTATGTTTTCTCTTGGGAAAACAAAATAAAATTCAAACGAAATATAACAAAAATGTGCTATCCACTTTATTTGGGGATGTTATTGGAATAACATTTCTGTCTGCTGGAAAACTGTCAATCCCGTTAAGTGAATTCTGTACTCTCAAATGTGTAGTTTTAGTTTATGTGCCTGTAAACAGCATAATTTCAAACGTGCAATGCTCCCAATTCATATGACACAGATCACAATATCCCATTACATTGCCTGTGTCTGCACATGTGGCTTAGTAAAGCAAATTTAGTGACCTGCAATGATCTCTGCCACCTCCAGGTTCATAGACACAGTTGGCACTAGTGAAATGAGCATCCATCGTCAATATCTATAAGTTAGAGGGCTAACATAGAGAAGTTAATAATTCAAATACAAAGAAATTTAAATGAAATTTCAGATGTTCTTGAGATGTTCTTGAAGAGTGGTGTAGATGCACATTACAGGTTCTGTTTTAAAAGAGACAAATAAGAAAAAAAATGAAATGCATTGAGAAGGAAGCCATGTGACTGACCAGAAGCTCAGCTACAAACTTTGATATGCTTTTATGAGCTCTTAAACAGAAGTGCAAAAGACCAAATTGTGAGTCCTGAAATTCTAACATAAAATAAACTTAAAAAGAAACACAATCATTTTAACACCATTAAAGCATTTTTATAGGAGGCTTCTCCATAGCCCACAACATGAGGAGCTGTGGGGACTATTCTGAGGTATAGAAATCTGGACATTTAGTATATATTTTTTCAAGGTATTCCCTCACCTGCTTAATGATCATCACACCTTCTCCTATCAGACTCTAGTCCATTCATTCTCTAGTGGTAGGGAGTCTCCAGATATTCTGGACTGAAAGCTGTCTGAAGGAGCCATCATTCAATTAAACATCAGGAAGACTGTGCTCTTGTCAGTATCCTGTGAATGACAGCATTTGTATACATGCATAACCCTACTTAAGGGCTGAGGGGTCAGGCTGCCTAAGTCCCCACAAGGATTGATAATAATCTTCCCCTGTGACAGTAGGCTCTTGTGAGGTCACTTATGAGGGTTACCACCAGAACGTCAAATGTAAGCCTGATCCCGGGGTGCCCACCTTAATGTTGTCCCTCTCCTGTGAGATTATGGTTGTACACATCCTGTTACACCCAGGATGAACATGCCCATCTTTCCCTGCCAGTGAATCAAAGTCCCCAATCCACCACTCAATCTCAGGTCATCCAGGCTGTAGCCAGGAGTTTATCTCATAGGGTCACTGGATCATCAGAGGTTACTAGGCTAATGGCTCTGGGGCCCTTACAAGCCTAGCCAAGAGTTTATCCCCAAAAACGAAACCTCAGTCAGCACCTGTTGCTCCTGTCAGTGACGGACAAAAGTAGAACCCATGGGACAAATTTGTGATTTCCCATCCACTCATCAAGGTTGCACTTGAAGAAGGTCAGTGAGGGACTCTGTTTGACATGTATGAGAAGTCTATTCCAGAGACAGGGTAGCCTCTGGGAGACAAACCTGTCTCTACAGCAGGTTTTGTTGATGTCACATATTAGATTTCCGCCTATCTAGTGGGTAATGCATTAGGAGTTAGGCTCATGAATATGGAGAATCTCTAATAGGGCAGGGTCCGATATTGCCTTGTAGGGGAGACACAGATCACCTCTGAGCAATCTGTATGATACCGAGTAAAGTGATAGTGATTTGAGCCTGTCCACATAGGACAGGTGTTGGAGGCCATGGATTCTCTTTGTGAGGTATTTCTGTGGCCTTTCTTGTTGGTGCAGGTGTTTGGAGAGGTACATACCAAATGGGGCATTATATTCAATTATAGGTCTAACGAGGGAGGAGTACAGAGAGGTAATAATCTGCTTTTTTTTCTGAATGCAATCCCTTTATTTATGAGATGAACCAAGTAAAAGGCTTTTTGGACCACTGCCGC
The DNA here is from genome assembly GCF_019279795.1 of Protopterus annectens. NCBI lineage: Eukaryota > Metazoa > Chordata > Ceratodontiformes > Protopteridae > Protopterus > Protopterus annectens. The sequence goes on from NC_056741.1 coordinate 413,946,786, forward strand.
CACATGATGGTCAAATGTGATATTGTCAACCTGAGTACCCAGGTCTCTCACCACAGGTTGTGTACTTAGGGGGTTGCCATTGATGTGGTAATCAGTTGGGGCTGTGTTTCTGACAAATTATATGATAATACATTTTTTTTGCATTTAACCTAAGGTCATGACTTTGGCACCAGTTATTTGTAGCTGTGAGACCCTTTTGCAATATGTTAACATCATTTGGGGAGTCAATGACAGCAAAAGAACAATGTGTGTCAATTGAGCTTCTCAGGTAAGCAAATAAAATAAAGTTAATGTTGTAGTGAAATTTGGGCTATTCCTTTCAAAGTTACTGTATTGATGCTGGATCGCCTGAGTGTTTGGTGTTACCCTGATCACTTCTATGTAAACCCAAAAGGGTTTACCCATAATCCTTTGAGAGCTGTGTTGAGCTGTCTGTGATCCTGACAAGGCACACATGCTTCATTGCCTTACTTATGCTTGCATCTGGTATGGAAATACATTTAAAGTACTAGTACATATTAATTCTGGTCTCCTGAGTATCGCGTGCCTTGAAGTAAGTATGAAACAGGAGAGTAACTTTGTAGTATGCCTTGCAACAGTTCTCCACTTTGAAAAGATTGCTATTACTTTTATTTGTAATGTTGGAGGTCCTGCTGCAGATAGAAAAAGAGACGTAAATTAAACAGTTATAAGCTTCTCTTGAGCTATGTATACAGCTGTGCAACACTGTGATACAAGTAAGTGACCAAGGGCAAAAATAGCAGAAAACATACATTGGGGAAACTTGATATATTTTTATGTTATGAGACTCACAGGAGCAAACTCTTACAGTCATGGAATGGATTTCTGTTATGGTATGTTGGCAAAAGAGGCAAGCAAAATTAGAGAAACTTATTGAACAGCGTTAAAACTCACAGTAAAGTAAATAGAAAATTCTGCTAGAGTTTGATAAGGCTGTTATTATTAGAAGGGAATATTTTCAATTATTTTCCATATAGTTAAATAATTTTATGCTTCCTTCCTTCCATTGTGTTTCATTATATGTTATTGCACCTACAGAAAGATGAGAGGGTTGTATCTAGTTGTCTTACCACTGTTCACATATATCAAACTCTAATGAAATGATTTTATCTCATCCAGATGTTTATGTGGTAAATCAAATGACAAACAAATTAAAATGATATCACAGCCCTGTTGTTACCACTACCTGCAAGACAGTCTTTATAGCATTTAGCTTCTCTTTTCATAGCCCCATCTTCATATATGCATCCCATTCCTCACTGCTTCTAAGTATTGCCCTGGACAGGGGGAAGCACACCCCCTTCAGCAAACCCAGCAGCTAAGACAAATGTCAGATACAGGTTAATAATTCAAGGGCTATGATAAGCCCTCTGTTTCTTGAGTAAATTCCATTTCATAACATAGAGAATCCCTAATACACCCTCATTTGCTGGGTCATAAGTTGCATCATTCTCACATCAGCTTTTAGAAATGTAAAACTGATCCATTAATCTGGAGTGGTAAGATTATATTCTGTAATACCTGCAATAAAACAAGGATGTACATCAGAACCTTATGTCACTCCTGCAACATTTTAAAGCAATAATACAAACCATCAGTTACTGAATAAACAAGCACCAAGTGCTATGTGAAATATGTTAAACGAGGCTACCTCATCTGACCTTCAGTCGATGACTTTGAAAGGTGAATTTAATAAATAGAGCCAGTAGTAAACAGAACAAAACTGAGTAAATTAGACAAGTAGCTTTTGTCTACTTCCTGATACTTCTGCTTTTATTAGCAGCAAGTGCCCAGGTGAAGCTGTGACAGCTGTTTACAACTACAGATAATGCACTGCTGGTTTAGTGCTCACCTATCCTTCATCAGGATAATTCTGGTTACAACCTGTAATTTGCAGGCCCTTGTGATTAAAGACAGAGAGAAAGCTAAGAAAAGATAGAGAGAGAAAGGAGAGGGGAGGGAGTGTGACTGTGTGTGTGTGTGTGTGTGTGTGTGTGTGTGTGTGTGTGTGTGTGTGTGTGTGTGTGTGTGCGTGCATGCGTAAGAAAGAGATTTGAGCATTACCTTATGAAACCTAGTCTCGCATGCAGTCTTGATGACTGTGCAACATGCAACATCATTCTATGTATTGTCACAGATTGTCCTAGTAGCTCTATGAGGATTTTGCATTACTAGGCAATGCTTTGTAAGTGTAATTCAGACTATAGTGCTCTTTGTACAGGATGATGGTCTACCACTGGGCAAAGCTCAATGGGAAGGGGATTTCATATATCTAAGCCAACTGTGTAGCTCTGCCCTGGACTGTACAGCTGTACAGTAATGCTCATGTCATACTGAGCCAGCAGCAGTATCTTGGTAAAACCCACAAATAAACAGACCTATGAGCATTGCTCTATCAATTTATGTTGGCACTTGAGATACCCAGTCATTAACCCAATATTAACAGTAGACAGAGACATGAGTAGTGTACAGATTAACACACTCTGAATACCTCTAGACTATAAAGTTCATAAGTATGCATCTCTTCAATAAACAGCATGATTCTCCGTCAATTACAGCTCTTCAACTGTCAGTTACAGGGCTGCATAAAAGCAGGAGACACAGTAGAGTTTTGAATAACCAACTAGATTACAGGATATTTTAATGGTATATATGATGCATGATTTTTATGCATGTTAATTTCCTACACCCAGCATGTGGTCTGCTCAGACTGGGTCAGTGTATTACTATGGAATAATTAAGATCCAGGGTCATTGTAGTTATGTAGATAGTGTCTGAGCAGTGGAGTTACTACCATCTCTGTGGTGCAGCAATACAAAGAGGGGAGGCATGACACTGTCAGTTCCCCATTATTGCTGTACATTCCCTTCTATTTTTTTTCCAATTGACTAATGACTTTAAGATTAGAGCAACAGTATGAACTACCTAAGGCTTATTTATATCAGAAATACAGTCTGTGCTCATTGCATGTCTCCCCTCAATGCTTGCTCCCCCTCACTCTCTGAACATTTTGCTTTCTTAGTATTGCCTGCATTAGTAATTACATAAAGAACAGAACCTGATGGATGGCTCATATTTAACAATTTTGGAGCAGGTGATATTGAAGGTAAAAGGATTATGTTCACACTGAAACCATCAATAGCACTACAAGATCACATAGTCCTTTTGTTGCAGGTTTGTGCTTCAACAGCTTCTTTACTTACCCCAGGCCTTTATGGCACAGTTATCAAAAGATGAGATGCAGTATTTAAAGCAGTGGATGTCAGCTTTCACCTGAGAAAATGCACAAAGTCTCCCACACTAACATTGCCTATGGGGTGGGATGAGCCGAGGATTTCAGATTTAATGTGATGTTAACTATCAGTGTTTCTAAAACTGTACTATGGAAAATTGTATTTCAGAAAATTGTTGGAGGAGCTAGTTCTATGAATTTCTTGGAGTAAGTTTGGGTGGAATAGAAAGAGAGCAGGAGGTGTGATTAATGCTGAACATTTCCAGGCTGTCCAACTTCTGCTGCATGACACATCATGACCCAGTGGTGGCACTCTCTCATGTGGTGCCTACACCTCCCACCAGAAACAGAGGGCACCAAGAAACTATCAAGGTTGCCTCCTGCTGGATAGATTCAGTCATAGTCCATGTGGGTGTGAATGATCTGAGACGTACCTCCTTGGACTATATGAAGTCAGACATGATTGAGCCCTCAGAATATGTGTGACAGGCAGGTATGATTCTAGCACCAAGCAGCATTTTACCATCTCCAAGGATGATACCACAATGCATGCAAAAAATTATCAACTTTAATAATTGAATAACCTCTCCGTAGTGCAGTAGCCCAAAGGAACACTCGATGCTGCTTAAAAACTTCCAAGCTTTTAATATCACACAGAAAATAAACACGTAAACGCGTTTTAAAATCACAAACACTTCTCATGCGTTTTCATCCATAAAATGGACTTCATCAGACAACCATTGATGTTTAATTACTCATTTAAATATCCAGGCTCATTAACCTTAACCAATGAAAACCGCATAAGCAATTCAAATGTGCAAATCAGCCTAACTCATACTTCATGAATATTAAATAAATAAATACACTTGTTTAATCCCATGTTAAAAGCCTAAGAAACATCTTAAAAACTCATGACATTAATACAATACAATGCAATAAATATGAAATTCTAAAAACCACATTTAATTCATGTATAAATAATTAATTAAATATGTTAAAAAATATTAAAAATGTATTTCCCGATGAAAATTGTTACTGAATACTTAAGCCACTCTAACATTGTCCCCTAGTGCTGAAAGTTGAATATAACACTTATATTTTGTTATTTTGTTAATAACTTTAATAATTGGCCTAGCTACTGGTGTCATTCCAAAGGGGTCCAATACTTGTCAGCCTGGGAGGACATGGTTGACAGGTCAGGCTGCTTTACTAGGGATGGTCTTCACCTGTTACCTCTAGGCTTTTAGATATTGGCCATTATCCAGCCATATAGTGCCTTTTTATGCATTGCCAAACAGACAAACCTTCCAATATGACAAAAACTACTCAGGACAACCCAAAGGTGTTACTGCTCAATGTTAGATGCCTCAACAAGAAACTTCTCTGCTTGGAAGCTCTCCTCATCCTGTAGAATGCTGACATCTGTGGAGTTACTGAAATATGGATCAAAGCCATGGAAATCACTCCGGCAGTGCATGGCTATAATGCCTTTCATACATTCTGACCACCCACTGAACATGAAAGACAAAATGCGGAGGTGTATCTATGTACATAAAGAATAAGCAAACCTCAAGACTGGTCAAACAATATGACATGCTTGCGCTACTTCATGTCCATCTGGGTTTATATCAGATCATCGAAGTCTAATTACATGGAACGGCTGTTCATCAAACTGAAATCACCATACACCCATTCATTGAACTTTCACATCAGCGAATGTTTTTCCCAGGAAAGGAAATGACTTGCCCAACAGACCAAACAACACACACATGCCACAGTACATCCACAAAGTGTGGGGGGGCTACACCTGCACCCTCCTACTTATGTATTACAACTCCAATATTGCACCACAGTGTGGAAAAGGGCGAATTTCCATATGCTGGTGAAGTCATTTCCTTCCCTGGGAAAAATGTTCATTGATGTGAATGTTCGATGAATGGTCATTCGCTGATTTTGGCTGGATGAACTGCCATTCGCTGCAATTAGACTTCAACGAACTGATATAGACCGTCCAACTAACCATGGGAAAACTCCATTGCCATATTCTTGCTAGCTACAGGTCCCCTGCCATGAACCAGCAAACCCATAAATCATACCTGAACTTACTAGAATCACTTACCATTCAGCCCAATACCATAGTCATGGGTGATTTTTAACTACTTCTCCATTAACTGGGAGGCATACATGACCACTAACTTTCAGGTCCAAAGATTTCTTGACTTTGTAAATTCAAATGCCCTGGAGCAGCTAGTCTACACTCCCACTAGTGTAGGGGAGAAATATCCTAGATCTGGTACTCATAAATATAGGAGAGTGCTGCACCCCCCCCCCCCCCCAGTGTGATGTCCTCACTGGTGAGATCAGATCACAAAGCAGTCTCCCTTGAAATAAAAGTAAAACTAGCCCCCATCTAACTCCAAAAACTTTAAGAACTTCTCTAAGGTAAACTACCCCTATTAAGGGACAGCACAGTATAGCTAGTTTCCAGGTTCCCCCAAATCCAGAAAATACAGACGCCAATGCAGAGACATATACAAAACCCTCTATGACCATATAAACTACAGACCAAAATAAATCCAGGTCATACTGTGAAAACAAGCCATCCTTTAGTACCCCTGGTATTAATAGGTTGTCCTACAAATAAAAGAAAATCCTGTTGAGAAGTAACCATAGAACATTGTTCAGTTATGTCTTCAGTCTTAAGGGCAACACCCATCAATATGTATAATCAGTTGTAGTTGGCATCACCTCTACTCAGACAGAAGAGGTAGCAAATCTGCTGGCTGACAAATTCAGCTCAAATTTCACCTCCCCATCACTCCGCATTTTCCTCAAAGAAATACCCTCCACCATTCCACTGCCCATTATCACCAAAGAACAGTTTGCCACTGCACTCTCTACAGCTAAAAACACAGCCTCAGTGGGCTTGACAGTATATCAGGTTGCATCTTAAACAGCCTAAATCTGGACTTATCAGGCCCATTAGGATATCTAACTACAGTCTCCAGGCTGGCTTTGTCCTGATAGAGTGAAGTTTGATTAGTCTTATATGTAAGGCCATGGAAAGAATAATCATGGACCTGATAAGTAACGACTTAGGAAGCCTCCAAACCCCAGACCTGACTCAATTCGGCTTTGTCAAAGGCAGGTCATGTCTACTGAATCTGATGGATTTCTTTGAGCATGTCACCAAGGCCATGGATCAGAGTAAAACAGTACATATTGCCTACCTCATCCTGGCCATGGCATTTGACACAATTCCCCACTCAGGTATTATAAATAGCTCACAAAACTGGGCATAAATCCCTACATCTCCAGATGGATAGCAAATTGGCTGACTGAAAGGACAAGTGGTTAAAGTGAGTGAATCCAGATCTAGCAAGAGGCCTGTTACTACTGGTATTCCACAGGGCTCAGTGCTGGGACAACACTTGTTCATAATATACTTCTCTGAAGTCATGGCTAATATGGAAGGCCTCTGGATGACAATGTTTGCCAATGACTGCAAGCTGGGGGCAATCAGTAAATCCCCTCAATGATGTGAATATTCTTCAGGAGGGTCTAGATTAGTCAAATGATTGGTGCCAGAACTATGGCCTAAAACTAAATGCAAAAGATGTTATATCATAGCCCTTGGAAAGTGAAATACCCCTGCAAATTATAACATCAATAGCACACCCCTAACAGTCGACCCAAAGGTGAGAGATATAGGTATACAGATAGATAGTAGCCTGAACTTTGACCGCCATGTGTCCACAGTATTGAGGAAGTCCCTTTATGTGGCACATCTCATAACTAAAGGTACGGCATCCAGATGCAAGGAAATTATAGTCCCACTATACTCAGTCCTCATTAGACCAGCAATTGAGTACAATGCGCCATATGGCATGTACTTGACTAGGCACGTACAGCAGCTGGAGCAACCTTACAGGGTGTAAACATGTCCTATGTGGACAGACTAAAAACCCTATTACTTTACTCTGTTTTCTACTGACTATTAAGAGATGACCTATGTCTGACCCATAAGACACTCACGAACCCAGCCCTGATGGAGCTGCAACACATCCGCAAGTCAAACAGCAGAAGAGTCACTCAATCTAGGGATCTAAACTTAGTCAGCAACTCAAACAAAAATGCTGGAGAGACAGATATATGTCTCAGAGATTGCCCTTCTTTGGAACAGGGTTCCTATTCACATTAAGCAGAGCCCCTCCCTGGCCCTCTTCAAATGCAGTTTGGATCACGGATGGGGAATCACAAATTCACACCTGGGGTAGTGCTTATGTCCCTTATGGACAGAGACAATCTGTAAGATACTCAATGCACAGGCACAAATCCATGCTATCCTCTTGCCCTTTGGGGCCATATACTGGGAAAATTGGGTTATATTGGCTAGGCTTAAGGGCCCTTAAGCCATTAGCCTAGTAATCTCCTATGCACCTATGACAGTGATAAAGACAGAAAAACACAATTGCAAAACAATTATCACTAATATGCAGTACACTGTTTGGCAGATCAATCCCTGAGGAGTAAAATACTGTTAATTATGCAATGGTAAATAAATAATATATCTGCCTGATTTAAGGACACTATAGGTTCATAGGTTCATAGGTTCATAGGTTCATACTAGGCTATCTGCCCGAGGGCATTTACAAGCCTAGCCCATCGTTTTGTGGCTTATGCCACCCCTTTAGTATGGGGAACTATACCCATTATTTTGCTGTGCCTCTGTCGAGCAGTGACACTGAGGTAATCCCTGGGGTATATCTGCGATCTCCCATCCATTGGTCAAGATTTCTCTTGAACAAGGCCAGCGAGGTGCTCTGCCTCACATGTACTGGGATTTTGTTCCACAGCATAGGGAGTCTTTGGGTGATGAATCTATCCCTCCAGCACGCGCTATTAATAGCCGTGGTCGAGGTTTAAGTCTCCGCCCTTGTGGCTCTGATGGATCTAGATTTTTGAGGTGAAGCATATTCATCAAATCTGGGTTTGACATGGCCTTGTATGTTAGGCAAAGGTCACCTCTGAGCAGTGTAAGCGACTGAATAGAGCTGGAGATCTTTCAGTCGGGCAGCATAGGACAGATTTTTGAGACCCTTTATCCTTTTGGTGAGGAACTTTGTGGCCTCTCCAGCTGCTGCAAGTGTCGGGTCAGATACATTCAATGGGGCATTGTACTCAATCATTGGTCTGATGAGTGATGAGTAAAGGGAGACTATGACCTCCCTTGATCTAGATGAGAATCCCTTCATGATAAGGTGGGCAATGTAGAAGGTCTTCCTAACTACTTTAGCTACATGGGTGTCAAATGACAGACTACTATCAACCTGGGTCCCCAGGTCCCTGATAACTTCTTCTGTGCTCAGTGGATTGCCACCTATTTGGTAGCTAGGGGTAACCTTGTTTTTGACTATGCATTTTTGGCATTTAACTTTAGGCCGTGGCTCTGGCACCAGTTATCCGCTTCTGTGAGACCCTTCTGAAGGATATCTGTGTCAGATGTGTTTTTGCGCCCAGTTTGCAGTCATCTGCAAACTTTGTCAGCCATAACCCTCCTGTGTTTGCTTGTACGAAAAGTAGATGCCAAACAAGAGTGGGCCCAGGACTGAGCCCTGTGGGACACCACTTGTGACGGGCTTTGAGTCTGACATGGCGCCAGCAACTCTGACCCTGTGGGTTCTGTCACTCAGCCAGTTTGCAACCCATCTTGTGATGTATGGGTTAACATTTAAACTGATGAGTTTTTCAATGATACCCGAGTGGGGTATTGTATCGGAGGCCTTAGCCAGATCGAGGTAGGCTGTATGGACTGCCTTTCCTCATCAATGGCTTTGGTGACTGTTTCGAAAAAGTCAACCAAGTTTAAAAGGCATGATCTGCCTTTGACAAAGCCAAACTGGGTTGGATCCAAAGTCTGCAAATTCCCTATGTCTTTATTTATGAGGTCCATTATGATCCTCTCCATGGCTTTGCAGATAAGGCTTGTCAAGCTAATGGGGTAATTTCCAGGGTCGGTGGAGGCACCGCCTTTGTGAAGTGGGACCACAGTTGCAGATCCAGAGGTAAGACTTTGATTAAACAGCTGTCCTAGCTGTGGGTTTAATTCCTCATTGAGTTCGTGGAGCACAACACCATCAGGTCCCATGGATGCTGTGTTTTTGCTTTGGAGAGAGCAGTTCTCACTTGGGCTGGAGATGTTTGGGGGCTGCAATCGATAGATATCTCTCCTTTGGGGAGGGGAGAAGTTTGCACTGAACCTGTCAGCCAGTATGTTGGCAATGTCTGTAGGATCAGTAATCTTCACATCATTTTGAACTAGTTCTGAGCATATCTGGGAGTTTCCTCCTAGGTTTCTAACATAGCTAAAGAAGGCCTTATGATTGTCTTTTGAGTCTTTAGCTATTTTTCTCTCGAAATTTGCTTTGGATGATTTTATGAGAGCTCTTAGTTTTTACTTATAGTGATCAAGGGTGTCTTACCTTTTAAGGATTTTGCTCTATCTTGTAGTAGCTTCCTCCTTTGTTGTAGAGTTTGTTTATGGCTGGGGTCCACCAGACTGGACGCTTGCCTTTGGTACAAAGAGTCTTTGTTTTGCTTGGGATTGCCTTATCCATGCAGTCCTGCAGGTGCTGGTAGAAGGCATTTGTAAGTGATTCAGCGGCTTGAGTACTGTTTTCCGCCAGCTCGGGGCCTTAAAGGAGACCACACTGGTCTTTAGAAGTGTGAAGTCGGCTTTTGAGAAGTTCTTTACTGTGGTCTTTTTATTTCAGGTGGGGTGGGATGAGGACCTCCAGCGAGATTAGTTTGTGATCTGATCTCACCAGTGAGGGTGTTGAACATTGTGCTCCCATGTTCGTGATGATGAGATCAAGTATGTTATCTCCTCTTGTGGGGATGGTGACTAGTTGTTCCATGGCATTTGAGTTTATGAATTCCAGGAACTTTTGGGCTAGGGTGTTTGGGCTTGAGTAGTGTTCCCAGTCTATATTAGGGTAATTGAAGTCACCTAGTATGATGGTGTTTGGTGATACATTTATCCCCTCTAGTGTTTTCAGGAAGGCCATGTGAGGTTCCTGAGTTTGTGAGGGTGGCCTGTAACATGCTACAATTTGCAGAGCAGTCTTGCCTATGGTTAATTGCACCTGGATGGTCTCGCATTGTCACCAGTCTTGAGGTGTGGGTGTCCTTGATGAATATGGATACCCCCCCTCCTTTCTTGGTATTGTCCGGATTTTGGGGCCGGAACGCACGATATGAGGTAAAACCTGATAGCGCTGGGGTGCTACTACTACAGTAGTAAGTGTGCCACAAGGGCCTGAATTAAATGCTGCCTAACACGTCCTCTGTGTGTATTGCATGTGAGTAGCTCATGAGTTGCAAACAATGATCACAGAGACCATGGAAGTTGGCCTGAACAAAAACAAGGGCATAGTATGTTCTGCCCAAAGAAGCTATTATCTGGCAGCATTCACAGACTATCAGACAATCCCATGCATTGCACCAAGGTGACCATAGCATGGGGACAGAGCCATAGAAGCAAAGATGTCATAAAAACAAGTTTCATACAACTGGTTACAGCAATGTGTTATTAAACAGGACAGCACCAGTAAACATCAAATGGCAGCCTGTCCAATGCATGCCAATGGTATGCCAGGTGTAGTTAGTACTGGTGCGAGGAGTTAAATGGGCAGTAGAAAAATAATGCTGGACAGGTTGGCCAGGGTGCCTTGGACTGATAGAGGAGGTAAGGCTATGGACATGGCAATGTACAGAGGCAAACATTTGGACCTATGTCTATTACCACACCTGGGATAGGGGTAAAGCACCCAGTGGCAGTCCAGTCATTATTACCATGTCACAGGTAGTAATGACTGCAGATAGGGTGGATGGTAAAACAGGTCAGCCTGCCTTGACAAGGTATGTGGTAGAGTCGGTATATACAAGCTGTATATAGTTGTTAAATTGAGTAGTAGCAGCATGAATACGAGCAGTAAATTAGTTATTTACAAAATATGCGGCCATAAAATCTATGGCATATACGTAGCCTTACGTCAGTAGAGTCTTGTCAGACACCTCTGGCAGATTAACCAGGTGTTCTCTATCTTTCAAGGAGCTGAAAAACAGAAAAGATGAGGAAAGATGCGCATGACCTGCATGTCCTGTAAATGGCTGAACACATATGTTTAAGTTATCATAATTAACCATCACTAAATACTACTTACTATAATATACAGATGCCCTTTCTTTATCTTCCACTTCCCATTGGCTAAGAAGGTCATGATGGAAATTTTTCAGGTCACTGTATCTATAACTGCACTGCTCACTAAAGTAAGAAATATCCATGGCATCACACACCTCCCTGGCAAGTCAGTGCTAAGCATCCACTTTGTATTGCTGATCCCTAAAAGAGTTCTCCAGCAGGTTCTCCTGCTGGTCCCTATGCAGGTGATACAGAAAGATTATCATCTCCTTCCTTCCACAGTTCCTCAGAAGCCATGGCCACAACACAAGTGTCAGTCTTGAGGAAAATGGTAGCAGAATCATGTTGATGCACATTGCAGGTATCATGTGATACTCATCAGCAAGAAGCAGGAACTGAGACAGAGCCACGTGCCACCATACAGGAAAGCGTCAATGAACAATGTGCCATGGTAGTGTGAAAGATGTATATGTATGTACCGTTTACAACTCATATTTCTGTCTATGGTTGCACAATAGCACTCCTAGGAAATACAAAGCAGAATATTAAATCCACAATCCCTGTGGGTCATGGACCTGCTCACACATGCACATTGCCCTATGCAGTCACTTGTGCATGTGCACAATTAGACACGGGCCTTCTTGAGCAGTCCTGGGCTGATACTCATTTCGTTAACAGCTTAAATCAGGGATATTTACCCATAATTGCCTCATTAGCATAACTGTCAAATGATACCTTAAATCTGCAGGATATAAACAGCCAAGGCCATTGCATTATGGAAATTTGCTTGAAAGTAATTGAATTGTAGTGGATTTTACAAGAGCTACTGATCACAAGTCTAGAGATGCCATCAGAAACACAGCTGGCTCAACCAGTGCCCTGTGCTAGTCCCACAAACCTCACCCCGTCAGCTCTTCATGTAAAAAGCAAAAAAAAAAAAAAGACTTCTGCAAAACTTGCAGACAGTACCCAATCAGTGCCACACACCACCCCCATGCTCTTCAAGTGAAGAGTAAAAAAAATACCATTTCTTTTACTGCTAGAAGGCCCGATTCAGGACATGCATCTCCTGTCCTGCCCAGCCATTCAGGTCCTGTTTATATTTCCTGACTCGAAACCTCATTTCTTACATAATATAATAATAGTAATAATAATAAAAATGTTTCTTTTAATCTGTAACAAATGTAGCAAAATATTTGCTACAAATGTAGGTAACTGTTGCTACAGTTTATACCATGCATGGAGTGCACAAAAAAAAAAGTTTATATGTTGCACAGAGTGCTACAGCACTCAGGTTTATTTAAAAAAAAGCATTTTTTTACATTTAAACTGTAGCAAACTACTTAATTAGATCACACATTGAGAAGAATGGAACTCAGATTTGACCACAAATGCAATACTGGCTTTTAAAAGCCGGTATTGAACTATGACTGATCTGGATGATGGATGGCCGATTGGATTATGCTCTCAAATATTTTGCACCCAGGGCATTTGTCCCTTTTGCCCACCCTAGCTATGCTGTTGGCTGCTGTGATAAGGGTGCTTGGAAGAGGAACATGCAGGGACAATGTTTTGTTAACAGTTTTCCTTTTTTGCTGTTGTTGGATGGATATTTCTCCACATCTACCTGCTGATGGGGACACATGGGTAGGTGTGTGATTGAGCTCTGCTGTACGTTATCACAGTGCTTTACAAATTACAGAAAGGAGTGACATGGCATGGGTTAAGGGGATGCAGGCTACTGGTAAGTATGGGAACTGACTGCATAAAAGTAAATGTTTCTTTTTTTGGAGGTGGGAGGCTCCATAGCCACTGGCACACAGCTGTGATGTTTCCTTTTAGGGGGGACTCCATGGCCACTGGCAGCCAGCTGTGACAGGAAGACAAGGTGTGCTGTAATGATGGATGCCTGGGAATGGGTCTGAGGTGTGGGCAGTGTTATCCCTTCTAGGTAGTGGCCGTGTGAGATGCACTTAGACCTATGTTATGTAGAACTGACAGAAAGGACTCTGTGTCCCTGTGCATGCTGTTAATATATCTGCATCACATATGGAGCATAGTAGAAAAGGTGAGGTGGGAAAAGAACACAGATTTACTGATACTAGCCTGGTTTGCATACATGTTGCACATGATGGCATTGCTTTATTGGGTAAAAGTATACATAAGCTGCTGACAGGGTACATGCCACTACACAGTCTGTCCCCATGCTGCCTAGGGCACTATGAGGACCTATCCTGTGATAATGTGGTAAGGTAGTGACACACCTAATGCTGGCACAGACATGACTTGTGTGTACGCAACCCCCAGCTTGCACTGCACATATATGTCCACTCACTGACCATAACTGTATGTCCATATTTATAGGTTATGATTTAGTGCCAAAAGAAAGGAAGCACCTAGAGAATTTCTTCCAGGCACAGACAGGCATGCTGTTGTAGACCTTCCATTACCATGGATGGTGGATACCTGAAACAGATAAAAGTGAGTGGGCCTTCAATGACTATGTGTAATATTAGATGATGGTGGATGTGAATGCTGTTGGAGGCTACAACAGGATGTTATATCAGATTCAGATAAGGGTTACTAACGTGATCTCATATGCCTGCCAGAAGGCCTATATCACAGCTTGGTATAGGATGGCTATGTGTGGGGGGTTGTCATCACAGACCATCCTGACTAACATGGAAGAGTTACTGATGCTCCCATGTAGGGAGACACAAAGAATATTAATACCTGGTAGAGGTCTAGATATGGAAACTGAGCTAGAGGCTCCCTTCCATGTGTCTGTGTTGGTGATGTACTAGTCTGGTATTTCCTTATGTCAGTAACACAGTTTAGGGGCATATAAGTACCATAAGCTCAAGGATGTTCAATTACACAATGTATCCTCTACAGGCACATCTGGGGTGTACACATGATGCCTTTCCACTCATGGTCCATGTGTTTACATTCTTTAAATAGCTGTAATCAGTGACATTACTGCTTCATTAGGTAGTGGGATGGCTACATATTACTAATGTCTCATATGGGTGTTTATCTGTTTGTTTTCACAGTTGCATTTATGGGGTCCTATTCCAGGAAACAGGACATGCCTGATGTTGGTGCAGCCTTGAACACTGATAGTGATGATAGCCTCATAATAGCAAGATCAGAGGCACAGTGCCATTGCTAGCAACAATGACTGTTATAGGAATCCTAACACTGATGTTAGGTGACACAGTTCCCACCCTCAACTCACCTAAACTCATTGAAGGGCAGGTTGCACCTAGCATACCTACTCAGGATGCAGAAGTGTCTCCTGCCTATGCACCAGAAGTGGACAATGATGCCTTCAGAAATCATGGGGGCAGGTCTTTTGTGTAATGACAATTGTAGCACCCATCTCAGGCAATGACCATCCTGGTCATTGCCTGAGATGGGTGCCACAGTGGGCATTACACAAAAGATGTGCAGTGTAGTTGTCCAGGCACAGGCATATGTCACCACTCCCATGCCAGAGGTGATATATGTATTATGCAGCTTGGATGACCAAGCACTGGAGAGTTTTTCACTTGACAGCATACCTCATTGGCACCTTGGAGAGGCAGGTGAGTGCCTTTACTGCCTCTATCCACAGGGGATGGTGCCATTCCTATGGCAACCATTTATCTGCCTCCACTGTGGGTATACTCTGCAGGTCTGGCAGATTATGTTCACAAATTGCTACCTCCTCCACATCACCTAGCAGTAGAATGCCTGGAAGAGAGTGACATAAGCAGCCATAAAGATGTACAGTATATGATGGACAGGCACAGGAAATGAACAGGTAACCATAGTCCCATGGTACACTGTCATCCCTGCCAGTGAGTATTACTGCCATTGCCATTGCATAGAGGGAATGCCTCCATGGCTTTGGACATTTACATTCTGCATCCTTCTGAGGCCCCACAACAGCTGTCTCTCTCTCTCTCGCACACACACACACACACACACACACACACACACACACACACACACACACACACACACACACACACACACACACACACACACAGCAGCCATGTCTGCATGAGCAGTGTCCCTTGGCACACATTCTAAATGCTGAGCCCTGCCAGATAGCCACCCCTCTCAGGAATCACCACCCCCTCCCTTACACAGTATAACCATTTTTCACCCAATCCACTGGCCATATCACACATTCCAATCTACATCTTTAGTTAACCTCCACCTTTGTGCCCATTGCTAATTCATGTCACTGTGTCCCTCCCCAATCGTGGGTATGATGATAACTTTGCCTTTACTTACATCTGTTATATGTGCATGTGATATCTGTTGCTAACCAATGCACTGTAGAACATAGCTTCATTATTATATTGCATTAGTTTTAAACATTGTTGTGTCTAGTCTGGCACCTAGTTGTGGACCAAAGGCCACCTCGTTGTCACTGCAGTTGCATATTGCTCCCATTTCTACCTTGCATGGTTTTCCCTTTTGTCAGTTCCTGCAATAGCTCTTCAATTGGCATCTCATCTGCTACAGGCTCTGTACTTTCTGTTCCTCTGAAGGCAGTCTCCTGCTCTAGCTGTCTACACATCACCATGTTGTGCAAAACTGCACATATTTCACATATCTTGCTGGAAGTCTCCATATGGTAGTATGCCACCAAAGGAATGTAAGCAGCCAAAGTAGGCTTTCATCAGTCTGAACCCATACTTGATGATGTTTCAGGATCATGACAGTGTGGAGGTATATGTCATCTCAGACATGTTATGTGGGTTTCATATCAGTGTCATGAGTCATGGTTCCAAGGCATGTTTGGCATCGGCAATAAAATATATCTGAAGGATGTCATCTCACATAAACTACTAGTATAAGTCACACATGTGCTAGATGTGGAAATTGTGGGTACTACCTGAATGGTGCACAGACACATTGTATATGATAAGTTGTGCATTGAACACTACCTGGCAGCTGATGAAGTGGAAATCATTCCAGTTGATGTATCATTGCCCATGTGGACTCAATGGAACATTGACAGCCATGTGGATGTAGGTGACAGCCCCAAGAAACTCAGAGAAATTGGTTATTTCTTAGAATGCTGGTATGGTGTCATTTCTGTCCTCTGTGATCCTCGGAAACCACATATGCTCCTCCACATGCTGCAGCATCACTTCAAGGAAGATGTAGTGCTTTAGATGTAGATGCTTGAGAGATACTCATCATGTCCCTGATGGTTGCTGGAAGGCTCCTGTGGCAAGAATAATTAGAGCTAAATAAACCTTAGTGTTCACCTGGAGTGGTACTCCATGCATCCATCCATGTGAGGATGGCAGATGTCTGCCAGCTTGCATATGTTGTTTTTGTCCTCATGATAGCAGTCAACTGTATCTCTATCACAGAAGTGATGGTATGACAAATGAAGACAAATACTTCAGTGAAACAGCATGCAAAATCATACCCTAACATGGACACTTGCTTTGAGAATGGCCTCTGACATATGCTGCTTGGTTGTGATAGTTGCTACACCTAGTATCATAGCATGGTCTCTCCTGGGGAACATGGAAGGGGCTATGTCAACAGAAAAGGGGTTCTACTCCCTTAACATTAAATCTCGGTGTAAAATTCACTGGTGGCCATGACTGACCACACAGTTTTATACATTTCTGAATTGTTCCACCATATATTTTACCTTCATTTGAATGTGCAGTGGGGCTCATTAGCAAAATGTTGTTCATTTCCATATAATCATATGGTCATTAGCATATGATGCCGACTGCATAATATCATTTGCGTGTGCAGCAGCTCTATATATATATATTTGAATCGGCATCACCCTGCATGCTGCCACTCTTTGCGCAATTTTGCCTAATGCAGTGGCCTATTTGTTTCCAAATCCTGGCTTACTACTGTATCATTTTTATTGTAGTTAACATTTTATAGGTTGCTACACACTGATGCTTTGTTAGGAAAGTACATTTAGTTACTGATGTGTTTTAAGATTGTTTATAAGTTCTCATAATAAAAGCTTTAATGATTAATAAAGGAAAAGGAACATGGAAACACATTAATTTTTTCAGAATCATTATGCATAGCTACACTATTATTTTTAAGTTCCACTGATCACCTGCAACAGCCACCTTTAGATTTAAGTTGATTAGCAAAAATACTTTGCTTCAAAGCTATCCTTTAGAGAGTCAGTTTATACCCATAAAAGCAACAATGAATTCTAATTAAATAGGCCACAAATGGCAACTGGAGAAAGCATTTTGTGAAAATTTAACTAGCATCCAGGAATCAACTTCCAGCTAAGTTATGAAATCAATGAATCTTGGAAGATTTCAAAACAAGTGAAAAGGCATCTGTTCATTTAAAATGAATCCAAGTATTTTATAGGCAGTGGGTATTTTTCTAGTAGACATATATTCACATACATACATATACATACACACACACACACATATATATATATATATATATATATATATATGGTTCCAGGCATTGTGGTCAAAGTGCTCTTTTATTGAGTACATGTTATTCGAATCCAAGTTAGCAAATACCAAGCACATCAAAAGCGAGTGCATGAAATTCAATGTTCAAATCAGCACCTGGGGAACATGGAAGGGGCTACATCAACAGAAAGGGGTTCCACTCCCTTAACTGCCAGGTTGTGTGTAATGTTAGGGATATCACCCTGAATGTGTGTGCCAGCACCCCCAGCAGTTACCATGACTCTGACATCTGGCAAACCTCACAGCTCTACCAAAGGTTTTCCAGAGGTGATGTCCCACAAGGCCATTTACTGCATGATGCAAGTTATGCAATGGAACCATGGTTGATTATGCCTATCAGAAATGCACACACAATCTCAGAGGAATGCTGTAATGAGGCAGATGCTCAAACAAGAAACATCATAGAGCATGTGTTTCAGCTGCTGAAGTCACAGTTTTAGTGCCTATATACATCAGGGTGCCCTGAAGTACTATCCCAGTGCTTGTGCTAAAATTATTACAGTCTGTGCTATCCTACACAATATCATCCTGCAAAAAAAAAACAGCATCAGGAGGAACACCAAGAGGTAGGAGCACGTATTCCATCACCACTGGCAGAGTCGCCACATTCACATGCTTATGAGGAGTCAGATGGGGAACCCCCAGCAGCTGTGGGTGTAGGTGGACGTAGGCATAAAAAATATGCTCTTGCCTGGCCAAAAGGCAATGGATAGCACACATACTGACCACATAAGTGGTTCACCTTTCATCCTATGCACATAAATAGAGTAAAAATGATTCCAGGTACTGCTAGCATCAGATAGAGTCAGCCCTGAATGAAAAAAGTCATAATTGCATACTCTTTGGTATGTACCTCACCAGGCATACCCAACAACTGGAATATCCACTGAGGTTCTTCACTAAAGAATGCAGAGCAAAAGTAAAATGTCCTTTGCAGACCACCTCAAGGCTTCATCCCTTTATTCTGTCTTCTATAGGCTGTTGAGGGGAAGTCTATGCCTGGCATACAAGGCATTGTCAGGCCCCATTCTGATGGACCTCCTGCATATCCACAAAACAAACAGTACCAGAATTACCCATTCTAAAGACTTAAACCTTGCCTGTGATATAAATAGGACCTGCTGGAGATACAGGTATGTATCCGAGAGACTACTCCTTCTCTGGAGCAGGCTCTCCATCCATGTGAAGCAGAGCTCCTCCTAACCTAATTCAAGTGTAACTTGGACAATTGGATGGGGAACAGGAAATTCATCCCTGGTTTGGCAACTATATCTCTAATGGACACAGGCAGCCTGTACATGATTCACCTCCCAGGCCTTTGCTTGCAAATGTTTTACCTCCCAAGCCCCTGCTTACACTTATCATGGGTACCAGAACTGTCAGAGATTTGGGATGCATGGCTAGGCTTAAAATGTCCCTTTTAGTCATTAGACTAATAAACATCTAAGAACATATAAACCTATAATAACTGTCAATGTAAGTGTGGAACCTGTAATAGAAAAATAAATGTGTACGAACATGAATGAATGGCAGATATCTGCATATATGGTACTTGTAAATGTACTTAAGTAGAATATGTGTGCGCTGTCCAGCAATGCCATCAGTATCTGACATGACTGACATCTGTAATATATATTTATGCAGTTTGCTATATAACCTGCCCCATGCGACTAAAATACCCACTACAGAAAAAGCAGTCCAAAGTTTACTCGTCCCTGCATTCTCGCAAGTGGAGCAATACGCATAACTGAAAACAGTGTCCTTACCTTCAAGTTCTGCTACACAGTTACCTTTTAGTGTACATTCAGCCCTCTGAACACTCTGAATATATAAATGAGGTGTGAACTCACTAGAATTACTGAATCCCAACATTTAACATTGGGTATCAGATGTAAACATAGTGTAGCCTCACCATTGCTAGGGACTAATGTCTTGCAACTTTGAATGATTCCCCTGACTGAAGCAAAACACAATAATTCACAGACAACATTCTCTGAAGTGGGTGTGTCAGTAAGGATACACTTACAAAGTGTGAAACTAACTGAAGTGAGCTTTTAAACAAAATCAAACAACACCACACATGTACATTTCTTTGTCATAAGAGCACAGATCCCAGCCTTTGCTGAAGACTGTAGTTCACTGTCATGTATTTGTATCACGCCTTGAAAGAAAAACGAGAGGATATGCCCTAGAGTCTGTATGTCTGATGAGTAAAGCACAGATAAGGGAAGGATTCATAGAAAACAAAGAGAAGGCAGAACTGCAGTTTTGCAAATGTATTCATAAATATTGTGTGATCACATTATCCACTAAATATTTGTCTATATATGTACAATCAACTGAAAATGTCCAGCTGTACGAATTGTTTAATACTGTATATGAAATGTGAATTGCTTGTATATACATTATTTGATTGCTAATGCAAAGCTGTGCATCTGTGGT
Organism: Protopterus annectens; assembly: GCF_019279795.1. Classification (NCBI taxonomy): domain Eukaryota; kingdom Metazoa; phylum Chordata; order Ceratodontiformes; family Protopteridae; genus Protopterus; species Protopterus annectens. The sequence continues at coordinate 413,967,172 of NC_056741.1, forward strand.
AAAGATAGACACAGTCAATTTTGGGGAGTGATAGGTCAGTGAGTTCCCATATGAAAGAGCAATGACTCACACAGGAAGAAACTGAAGAGAATGTGAGACAGGAAGATGCCATGGAACTTTCTATAGAATGCCTGCAGGAAATGGAGAGCTAAGAATGCGCCCTCAGTTTAGAAGAAAATCTAAGAGAAGTTGCTTGATTTAATAGACAGGGACAGACATATTAAGATCAATGAAAGAAATAGACTACAGAAAGTCAATAAAACCCAAAAAGTTAGATGTCTGACAAAACAAATGAACAGTAATTAGAACTATCCATACAGATTTATGTGATATAACATAAGTAAATAGGATATATTACTGTGCAGCTAAATTAATAACAGATAAAGTCTTACCACAAAAACAAAGGGTAGTAAGGGAAACGAAGAGGAGAAATCGAATGCCATCATGGATGTATCGAATAGAGAAAATTATAAAGCAATTAAGACGAGAAGTGTCACTGTTAGAAGAGTACAGAAGAGGGAAATGATAAAAATATTCAGAAAGAGGCATAATCAGAACAGATCAGGATCTATTGTGCACTATCGCAAATAATAAACTAGAAATATCAGCACAGGCAGAACAAATTAGAAGAGATGCAGATAAATATAAAAGAAAAGTGCAAAAGCAATTTACTGATGACCCAAAATAGTTTTATAGAGAACTGGGAAACAAGGCAAAAGGAATTGAAACACCACCAAAAAAAGTAGATACATTTTGGAGAAATATCTATGAAGATCCTGTGGAACATAACAAAGATGCTGAATGGATGGAAGAAGTAAAAGAAAGAACAAGAACTTCAAATGTACATCATATGAAATGGGATGAGGTAATGGCCAGATAGATTGAAACAAAGTTAAGAAAAGCTTCAAACTAGTAAACCCTAGGCCCAGATGCAGTACCTAACTTCTGGCTAAAAGTATCAACATCTGTACATGAAGATTTAGCCATAAGTAAGAACTATTTATATCCACATCCTGAACAGACACCAACCCAGTTAACAACAGGAAAAACAATACTCCTACTTAAGAGCAAACCTGCAAGCTATCCTAAAAAATATAGACCGATAACTTGCCTTCCAATGACATATAAACTATACACTGGATTTGATGCCGACACAGTTTATAGTCATTTAGAAAAAAAACCCAGTCATGGTAATAGAACAAAAGGGTAACAAAAGAAATTCCTAAGGAACAACAGATCATTTGTTGATAAATAAAGTCATAATGGAGAACTGTAAAAAGGGGAAGAATCTAAGTATGGCATGGACAGACTATAAAAAAGTATTTGACAGTGTCCCACATTTTTGGATAAAAGAGTGCTAAAAATTGTATAAGATACACCCTACACTGATTGATTACATTACAGCAACCATGAAACAGTGGCAAACCACTTTGCAGTTAAGCCATGATAAAGGAAAAATTATTATTCCAGGGATAAAGATTCAAAGGGGGATATTCCAGGGTGACTCTTGGCACTGCTATTATTTTGTCTTGCTCTTAACCCATTAAGCTGTCTACTTAACAGCTTAGGTCATGGCTACAATCTGGCCCCTAGAAAACAACAAAGTGTAAAGATTTCTCATCTTTTTTTTTAAACTGTGTAGTTAATCAGATGAGGAACTGAAAGCACAACTGCATGTGGTCAAAATTTTTCAGATGATATAAGAATATCATTTGGTCTTGATAAATGTGCAAAAACAACTTTTAAAGCAGGAAAGCTGCAGCACCAAGAAAACATCAGTTTTTGACAGGAATGTGAAATAAAAGTACTTGAGCAAGAGGGAGTGTATAAATATTTGGGAATTAATGAAGGATCAACAATAAAATATCAACAAATTGAATACAACTTAGTAAGGAATATTTTAGGAGTCTTAAATTAATACTGAAAATAGTGTTGACATCTAGGAATAAAGTCCATGCTATAAACCAATTTCTTCTTCCTGCCCTAACTTACAGTTTTGGAGTGATTGACTGGCCCCAAAAGGTGTTGGATATATTGGACAGGAAAACAAGAAAGATGCTTCATGTTCATCAAATGATTTATAAAAATCAGTGCATACCAAAGCTGTAAAGAGGGTGGCAGCAGTGGTGCAGAGGGTAGCATTGTTGCCTCACAGCAAAAGGTTCTTCAATTCGATTCTCAGCTGGGGTGCCTTCTGTATGGAGGCAGCATGTCCTCCCTACAGTCACATGGGTTTCCTCTGGGTGCTCTGGTTTCCTCCCCCATTCCAAAGACATGCAATAGGTGGATTGGACACTCTAAAATTGGTTGTAGGTGAGAGTGTATGGTACAAATGAACTACCGTGGCAGGGTTAGCCACCTGGCGGTGTAATCCTTGGCTCAAGATGATTGTTACTGCTGAAGTAACACCCCGACTCCATGTCCAAAAATGGAAAAAAGGAGTTGAGGATGGATGGATGGAGTGCATACCAAGCGTATATATTCCCCTGTTCTGAAGGAGGTGTGGGCCTGCTTGAAACTAATTACATGTACAGATCTGCAATCATGGGACTGCATACATATCTGTTGACCTCGCAAGTCTCAAACATAGTGAAAGTTTTGAAACATGAGGAGAATAAGTCTAAGGTGACTTCCCTGCTTAGTTTAGGAGAAGCCTATCAGCATCAAGTGGGAATGGAAATCAAACCAGAGGTAGATAAAAATCAGGTAGCAACTGAATGTGCCAAAAAAAACAAAAGAAAGGATATAAGGTGAAGGATCAGATGAGAAGGCAAGAAATGTGGAAAATGTATAAATATAGTTTCAACTACAGAAAACTCTTGGAAGAGCCTCATGTTAATCAGGATCAAAAGCAGAAATGGTTAAGGAGAGCTGAATTTAGACCAAAAGGTGAAAGTTTAATATTGGCAGCACTAGATAGTGGACTATGTAGACCTTGATTTACAAAGTCCATTGAATGTGTTTGGAGAAACAGACAAATGTAAGTTTTTTAAAACAGAATTGGAAACAGTCACACATCTTATTGCTGTTTGTGATATACTAATGGCAGGAGGACTGTATACTGAAAGGCATAATAATGTGGTAAGATTGTTGCATTAGGGATTGTGAAACATTATAATATTGAAGTAGCTGAAAAACACTGGAAACATGAGCCACAAAGCATAATAGAAAATGATGAAATTTATATCACATGGAATCATCCATTACCAACAGTTCAAAAAATAGATGCGAGAAAACCAGATATGGTAGACCATGAAAAGAAGACAAAAGTATTGATCATTGAAACTGCTGCACCAAGTGACTACAGGGTCTTATGTACAGAGATACAAAGCCATAAAATACCAGGATTTGCAGGCAGAAACAAGGGCGATGTGAAAGAAGGATACTCAGATAGTTCCAGCAGTAGTAGGAGAATGGGTCTTATAAAAAATAATTTACAACCGTAGTTAGATATGTTACTGATATTTGTAACTCCATATGAATTGCAGAAGGGCTCATTACTGGGCACACTGAGGGTGCTGGCTAACATTAAAGACTGAAACAATACTAATTTCATGAACGTTAATCATACTTTGAGTAAGGAATGGGGTCCATTCCTGTCATGGTATTTGAAACCCAAAAGAATTGCAGAAATTAAAAAAATGACAAGGAGGGAGTGGTAGTATGGGACTAGAATGGAGACAAGGGTTTTGCTGTAAGGGGTCCGGGAAGATGGAAGGGATGGCATTGCAGAACTGTGACTATGAGAGGGTGTCTATATAGCTGTGATCTGGGACCACTCAGTTGCTTAGATGTGACAAGACTACAGGCCCCCTGTGACAGGTTTGTGGTGAAATTGTAGGAACACAACCTACATGGAGTCTGCTGGTGAGGTGTCCTGCCCCTTGAAGCTAGCCCATGATGTGGAGTCATAGAGTAAGGATCTGCAGGAGCAGACTGCATAATAAATTATGGCATCCCACTACAAGCATCCTACGTATGTACCAACCCCCCCCCTCACGGACATGAACAAAACTGCTGCGTAGGGCAGTAACAATAGCACTTCCTATCTTCTGCTATGAGGTAGACATGTCAGTAAGATGTCAACATAGCCTTCATGAGCTCTAATCCAGCTTCATGCCTAGACTCCATGGCTTCACCAAGGTGTTGGCAGTTTTCTTAACATCCTTAAAGAATCCACACATCACATCACATCAGCCATCTCAATGTCAGCATGGGTAGCAGCACAATGTGCCTGATGACAGCTCTACACATATGCTGATTGAGCCCTAATTCCACCCACATTTCACAGGCTGACCATAATATATATTAGCACTGGGAACCCCTGCTAGGCTACCATATGGAAGGGTTACCTACATCAGAAGTGCACTCCTCTGCTACTAATACCATAGGAGAAGCAGAGAAACAGTCTACAACTTACAAATAGTGCTCTTCCTCAGTCATCAGGAGGCAGCCCCCATGGAGATGGTGAGTGTTTTATCTCGTACAGCTCATGCATGGATAAGAGGTCATACTTTCACACTGAGCAATTAATGAGGGATGAGTTAGGATCAAAACAAACAGTGCTTGTTTGTTACCTGAATGTGACTCTATTTTGGTCAAGGCAACATCATCAGAACTTGCATAGCTGTTGAGTGCTGACATCACACTGTTCTTCTGACACAGTTTGTACAGGTGTCACGATAGCTGCAGTCCAGCCTGTGAATGTACAATATAAGCTAGAACAGGTGAATATGAATACATATGCTATATGTGAGGCCCAGTTAGCCACCTGGTAGTCTAGACTTTGTCTCTAGATGACTGTCACTGTTGAAGTGACAACCAAACCCCATGTGCAAAAATGGGAAAGAGCGGCTGTTGATGTTTGAATGGATGGAAGGATGTGAGGCCTGGTGTTGTACATTCAAGTACTAGTACAGAAAATGCAGCTATACTACGTATGCCTACCTCCACTGTTATCCCTATATGCCTTTCAAAAACATACAGATTGGCATAGGTCACTGGACCTCACCCTATATTTACATTGCTGTCCTATATAGATTCAACATGATTACTAGGCTAGTGCATGTCATCCTGAGACATGCGGGGGTTAGTGACTCCTGCAGCCTGTGTGCACTACTCCGGATATGATATTTATACCTTCATCATCTAAATATGGTGACACAAGGAACCAAAAGAACCAATGTTGTGGGCCAATATCTCTCAGATGTGCTCTCCTTAGTGACTGGTGACTATGGCAGAATGTCATTCTCAACTTGGCTGAAGATGTCCATCCTCTGCCATTCACCTCCTTTTCAGGACATGATAAGACCTATAGATTCATACACATTCCAAGGTCAATAAGTCTCATAAGCATTCAAAGCTTACCAATACCCTCCCATAGACAGTATCTTCTTTCTCCAGGAGAGCCATACCAATCAATCCTTAACTATGTGGATAGCCACCCAGTCATCTAGTTCATCTTTAAAGGAAGACAGAAAATTCCATGCTTAACATACAAGGAAGGTTTATTCAGGGGGTTTTGGAGGTACTGAATTATAAACATGTCCCATCATTGTGTTTTATTTATCTATTTAGATATTAAGGTCCCTACTTCTAGTACTGGGAGAGATATTTGACATGAAGGTCCAGGATAATTGTGTTTCTACTGGCACAGCAAGCAAGACAGAGAGTTCTTTAAAATTCTGTGAGACACTGAATAAAGGAAAGAGCTTGCAACCTCTCTTGGTATCTCAGGGACTTTGGGCCTGTGATCTTTTTTTGGTTAGGAACTTTTGGGGGTCTTTATAATTGTTAGATATATTTAGTGAGATACATCCCAAAAGGGGTATTCTGCTTGATAATTGGACCTTCTTGATATTGTTTTGGCAATTAACTGGGCTAAGTAAAATTATTTCCTAACAACTGTTGCTACTTGATGGTCAAAAGAGAAGGTGCTATCATCCTAAGTACTTGGGTCCCAAACTTCTTTTTCATTTACATTTTGTGGAGTTGTGTTGTCTAGACTTTATGATGAGCGAAGCTTTGTCTACCAAAATTAATGATGCTACACTTTCTAGCATTTAGTTTGCGTCCATTTTTAGTACAGCAAGTGTTTACTACAAAAAGTTCATTTTGGAGGGTTTTAGTGTCATAGGATGATTTAACAACTCTCAGTTTGCAATAATCTGCAGAGTTTGCAAGTAAGGCATCTTTGTTCTCTGCTTGATTACCTGAGAAGTAAACATGAAAAAGAAGAGGTCTCAACACCAAGCCCTGAGGGAAATTACTGTTCACAGTCATGCTTTTTGTTGAGGCATCTACAACTCAAACAGTGTGCCTTCTGTCTTTCAGTCACTTTGTTATCCATCTTAACACAAGTGAATCAGTTTAAAGAATTTAGATTTTATATGATGCCAGCATGGGCCTTAGCCAGGTCAAGATACACCATGTGCACTGCATGGCCATGATTGACAGCATCTGTAGCTCTTTTGAATACATTTATTAGATTGAATAGACAGGATCTACCCTTCACCAAATCAAACATTTGGTGTTGTAGACTAATAAAATAATTGATATTGTAGTTTATGAGGTCAGTTATAATGCATTCCATGGCTTTGCAGGTGAGGCTTGTAAGGCTGACAGGTCTGTAATTATACTGATCAGTTGTAAGGTCACCATATTGGAGGGGCATCACCACTGCTGTGTGCCACTCATCAGGGACGAAACCAGTAGCTAAACTTAAGTTAAACAGTGAGAGGTGAGTGTCTGCAAGGGCATATTTAATATTATTAATTAAGCAACCAGATATATTGTCAGGTCCCTCGGAAGAAGTGTTTTTGGTCTCTTTTAGTAATTTCACTAAATGATCTTTAAAAATAATTGGGATAATAACAGGTTTAGATGTTTTGGGTTTTAAATACTCTCAGGGGTGAAGTTGTCACTAAATATGTTTGCAATGATATTGGCAATTTTATTTGGATCAAAATAGAAGGCCTCATTCAGAATAAGTTCTGAGCAATGTAGGGTATTTTTTCAGTTTTCTAAAATAGCTACAGAAGGATGTATAATTATCTTTGGCTTCAGATGCCAGCCTAAGTTCATGGTCCATCTCATTGGATCTGATAGTGTTCTTCAGTTTTTTAATGCTTTTGATATTTTGCTTGAGAAGAAAGGTTTCAGATCTACTAAATAATTTAAGGAGTTTCTTTCTTTAGTTGTATAGTTTATTATGGTGGCAGACCACCAGGGTGGTTTGTTTTTGAATTTCCTGGGCTAACTGGTTCTGGTAGGGACTGCTAGCTGTATGCATTTTTTCTAAATGGGTATAGAATTCCTTAGTGAAGTATGCTGGTTTATTAAGATCTGTAGATGTGCGGTCATAAATTAATTTTGATATTTTGTCACACAGTAGGTTGAGGTTGGCATGCTTTTAGCCCTTACATTTAGTGAGGTTAGTTGTAGGTGCTTATGGAAGTTCAAAGGAAAAGATCACAACTTTGTAGTCAGACTTCAATGGGAAAGGAAATGCCAGAGGAATACTACAAGAGGTGGCCATATTTGTAAGAATCAGGTTAATGATGTTGTGCCCTCTAGTAGGTTGTTGCCAGCTGCTTAAGGGAATTTTTATAAATTATAATAATTTTTTTGTCATGTCCTACATTGGAGGTATAGGTGTTCCATTTAATTGAAGGGTAGTTAAAGTCACCCAAAATAAGGGTGTTTTTTTTTTTTTTTTTTTTTGCTAACAGGAGTTAATTTAGAACATTGAGGAATCTTACAGTCATGAGGGGACAAAGACAGCATTTTGTAACAAGTTATTAGTTGATAATTAATCCTGTATGCAAAGATCTGTAGTTCAATGAGATCAGTTTTTGAGTCTCTATGGATCCTCTGGAGGCACTCTGTTGACTGACAAACATGGAGACTCCACCACAGTCACTACTGGGACTGAAAGCATGAAAAGCACAAAATCCTGGCAAGGAGGAAGTGTTCTTCTTACATTTAAATCAGGTTTCAGTAATGCAGACGTGGATCATAGGATCACAGGAAGTTACTAGGCTATTGGTCCTGAGGCCCTTATAAGCCTAGCCAGGAATTTAGCCCATGTTCCGACAAGTCAGCACCCGATGCCCCTGTCCAGCATGGACACAGGTGGAATCCCAGGGGTGTATTTTCTGTTCCCCATCCAGTTATTCAGGTTGCACTTAAAAAGACTTTCCAAATGAAGGAGTTCCTCAAGATCATATGGGGGGTTCTAAGTGCCACAAGATCAGACAATTTGCTGCTTAGACTTCTGTCATTAAGGAAAGTTACTGTAACACAATCCAGTTTTGAGACTGATATGTTAGTTACATTAGAAATGAATGTATGTCAACTGGACTCTGCCTAAAAAAGGCATTGGGGGCAGCAGAGGCTTTAGCCATTATGGGAAAGCCTTGAAATAAGAGTTGCAAGCCATCTTTAGAGAAGAAAGCTGGACCGTCGAGCATCTCATCCCATGCTAACACATACTGGATCCCCCTGAAATTGCACCATCTATTTAATTAATTACTGAAGCCAGTTATCTTTTCTTTGTATCTAGGTGCCATTCAAGGTAAAGGAAGGAAGGATTCCACTCAGGACTAGTGTCCCACCTGTATTTGTTACATACCTAGAAAGTTCTGATCTGTCTCTCTGCATATTTCTCAGGGTTCTACGTCTGAAGATATTCATTCTCTCATAAACCACAACCTTATCATTGTCATATTTGTGATGAGGTAGGGTCCTTAGGACCCTTATAATGTCAGAGATCCTGGTGGCAGAGGTACAGTCCTCAGGGACCTTATAATGATAGAGATCTGAAAGACAAATCAATGGAATCTGCTCTTCGTCTAGCCTTGTGAGTGCTGAGTCAGTGTGACTGACAATCGTGTCACCTATCACTAAAACTTTTGTAATTCTGCTATGGCTCAACGTGATAGATTTGCAGTATCTTTACTCAGGCTGGTTATTTATAGGAGTTATTCGTGAGGTGGAGCCATGGATAAGTGGCCTCCTTTTGATGATATTTAATCTTATTTTTAGGAGGCTCTGGAGGTGACTGTTTTACAGTTACAGCATAAAATATTTTGGTGCAATTAGAGAAGCATCATAGTGGTGGTATATGAAGCTCACAGGACAAAGTTTATAGGTGAACAGAAAGCCTCCAGATTAATTAGGTATTTGCACCACTCACAGACAGGATTATTGGTTTGAGTATAAGATCATTATCTTTCAGTATGAGTTCACGTTTTTATGAGACCTAGTGCTAAAAGGATATCAACAGAGATGAAAGAAGCAAGCTGACTTTTCATCTTGCCAGTGTTTAGGTTTAAAGAAAATGCAGTTAAAACGGAGGAGCTTCCCAATTTAATCTTCTAATGCTCCCTAGTATAAGCATATTAGATGAAAATAGGAGGGGTTACCAAAGACAAATTTATAGTAAGAACAAGCAACTAGAGTGCCACAAGTTTAAAAGAGCAATATAGAATGGCTTTTTGGACACTCTGTGTTCTGGATCTACGGAATACAGTGGGAGGGCATATGTATTTAAATAGCTTAAGGGGAGAGTCTTCACAAAATGATAATTAAGTGCTTACTCAAAACAGCCAATAAACAAGGAGAGTGAGGGGAATTATGTTGTCAAATTAACAGAAGGCACAGACAATAACAAATACACTGGATTTAAGAACAAAACTACAATAGGATGAGAAGCTCTGTAACGGACTGGCCTGGAACTACCTGAAAGCAAACACCTAGCCTAACTGTCACTCATCACATAAGAAAGAAAAATCAGAAATTAGACCACTCAAATGAGAAAATGCAGAGCAACTAATTACTGGAATTATGTATATAGGCTTAAAAACGTATATGTATGACTAGGGAAAACAAGAGACACAGCTGCAGGCTGTGACTGCAGAAGACAATAGGCTACAACTTATAAACAATGCCCTTCCATGGGTCTATGCAACATTACTGGCTTGGATAGCCATTGGTACACTCTAGGTGTCACTGATATGCTATACTACAGATGGTGGGGTACTCCAGTGATATTCGAGATCAGTGATACAGACAGACATGTATACATAAACAGTTGGGATAGTGGTTACACAGAGGCCCATGGGGATAAGTATCACATAGGTTCATAGGTAGGTACTAGGCTATCAGCCCAAGGGCCTAAGTAAGCCTAGCCAACAAAGTTCCCTGGCTTATGCCAACCCAAGAAAGTTAATTTCCTGTGCCCCTGTCGAGAAGAGCCAAATGAGTGATCCCCGCGGTGTATATAGGTTAGCAAGGACAGCGGCCACCTGAGGGGGGGTCACATGTGATAACCTGCTAATGGGTTATGAGTTTGCGGTTAAACATGAGGAAGCTTACTGTAGGTATCACACATACCAAGATATACCAGGACTACTATGTGGAACTGTATCGCTTCTCTATCTGCTACCTGTCAATATGTCATGGCACTGCTGCACACAATAGAGTGATGCATGGTTATTCAGTTGTATTGCTGTTGGCAGCATGTGTGCATGAAGTCTTGCATTTACATATGGGCTGTGACTTAGTTACAAGGTTGTTGTGGGCTCAATTTCAGGCTACTATTATCTTACATATACAAATTAAGTTGTGGCTTAGTTGTACAGTTGTGGACTTATTTCCAGGATTTTTTTATCATACACATGTGCAAATGTAGGTTTGCAATGCTTTCTGTATCTTACCTCCATCTCTGTGCAAAAGCTATTTTGTCCTTTTATCTTTCAGCACAAGCAGAGTAGAAGGCCTAGTGTATTGGCTGCTGCAGGAAGCAGTTAACTTTCAGCACAGCAGGGTTAGTTTGTGTATAACCTACTGTTCTACAGTTTATTAATTGTACCATCTTCACTTATGTCAGCCTTCTCACTGTGTCTTCTTCCTGCAGGTTGTGATGATGCAATGTGCCTCAGCTTGTAGCTGTGGTGAGTGAAAGGGTTAGGAATGCTTTGCCAGGGAAAAGGGTTCAAACCTCCTCCAGGCAAGTAGCTCATCTTACTTGCCTGCTAAAGCCCCACCATCAGTGTGACAGGTGGTGCAGTAATCAGTTGATATTGTAATTGCATACTGGGTAGTCACTATAATGCCCCTTCTGGAGTCCATTGCAGATGTGCTTGATTTGCTGTTCTCTGTAACTGGGCCTACAGAGGGTGTGTGTAACTTGCCGTATGCCACAGTGACCTGTATTCTGATGTGAAACACTGACATCTATCTGGGATAGTCAGCACCTAGCACTCTGCCCTGTAAGCCAACCTAAACTCATTCAGGTGTATTCCCACCCTACTGTGTCACTACCCACCCATTTGTCCACCTTTTGTTTGTTTCTATCCAGTCCATGTCTCCCCCATCAATATGTGCACATCCACCCATTTGTCCATATTATTTTGTATGTGTTTGTGTGCTCTCTACTGTCTACCCTTCCTCCTCCTCTTTCTCTGTTACTCTTGCAACCTTACCTTCTCTCTTCATATATATTAAATCAGGTACCCATTTCCCAAAAAGCATGCCTTATTTTTCCAACCTGCTTTTCCCTTATGCTTTCCTTTCATGTGTACCTCTGCTTTCTATACCCCCCCTTTTTTCCTACTGTCCTGTACACCCCTTTCCCCCACAATCACATAGTTGGTATGTATCCCAAAGACTGGGCATAAGACAGCAAGTGGTTATACTGTGCTGTAAGGTTCTGTTATGTGGCACTTGAGACATAGCACTCCTATATGACTACTCACCCTACCTATCGCCACCTAATCTCATGACATTCACACTAGCAAATGCATAGCTGCTCCTTTGCTCTACAACCTACTTCTTGCTCTGTCTCTGCCTCTGACCCAGTAAGGTTGATTTGCAACATTTTAACATTGCCATATTTGTACACCAGAGAACAGCTAGCTGCTCAGGCATGTAATCTGCTGCCATTTGGATAATCATGATATTCATGCGTACGGTGCCCGTGCAATGCATTTGTGGACATGCACACCACTTGCTACAGCATACAGCTCATTTCTATCAATCTCAGGGTTGTTGTTCTAGCTGGTAAATGCAAACAAATTGCAAGTACACAAAGGAAATGTGCATCAAAACATATATTGTCAATGGTGTCACGGAATGATAATGTTCTGAGCTGGTTTTTGGATTTGGCTGAATGGTTGATATGTATCATTAAATGAATTATGACCATTATGTTAAATGTTTTATGTAAAACAACATCATTCTGAAATCAAAAATCAAAATCATTCTGTTGGCATCAATGGAAGGGTAAGGTATTGGTTCACTAAACTTTATTAAAAGCAGGTAGAGCTGTACCAGTCTGAGACAAATGCATAGATCTCACCATACCCAATAGAACCAAGACGCTCTCTTCCAAAAAAAGGAAGCCAATCTGGTGGTCCCCTGCCATAAACAAACTCTACAAGAGAAGGAGGAAACTGATGCGGAATAAGGTGAAGTCCCAAGACTGTAAAAACTCCCTTATCAGCCTCAACAAAAAGTTGAGATCCCTCATCAAATCCTCTAAAACTAGCTATGAAAACAGAATTGCAGCAGATGGTAAAGACAACCACAAGACCTTCTGTAGTTATGTAAAGAATCTCCACGGCAATACCCAGATTTGCTCTGAGCTACTGCACAATGGTACATCCTATACTGAGCCAATAGATATTGGCAATATACTGGCCGACAGATTCAGTGCCAACTTTACCCCTCCCCCCAAAGGACCAATCACAGTACCAGTAGATTGCCAGGCACCCAGTATTACTGCTGCACAGGATAAAACAGCACTGTCCAAGGCCAAGAATACAGCTTCTATGGGACCTGACGATATCCCTGGCTGTGTTCTACATGAACTACAGAGTCAACTGGCACCTGACCTGTGTGCCCTGTTCAGTCACAGCCTCACCTCAGGCTTTGTCCTTACCAAATGGCACACTGCTACAGTATCCCTCTCCACAAAGGAGGAGCAACTACAGACCCTGGGAACTATGGCCCCATTAGCCTGACAAGTCTGATATACAAAGCTATGGAATGCATCATCATGGACCTAATAAACAAGGATATATGAACTCTCCAAACACTGGATCCCACACAGTTTGGTTTTGTGAAGGGTACATCATGCCTGCTCAACTTGGTTGACTTCTTTGAGTCAGTCACCAGAGCTGTGGATGAAGGTAAGGTGGTTCATACAGCCTACCTTGATCTGGCCAAGGCCTTTGATACCATTCCCCACTCAGGAATCATATAAAAACTCACTAAGCTAAGCATCAACCCCTATATCACTAGGTGGGTTGAATACTGGCTCACAGATAGAACCCACAGTGTAAAAGTAGCTGACTCCAGGTCAGAATGCTGACTAGTCACAAGTGGAGTCCCACAGGGTTCAGTCCTGGGTCCTCTCCTGTTTGGTATCTACTTTTCTGAAGTCCAGGCCAACAAGAAGGGACTCTGGCTGACAAAGTTCTCAGACAATTGCAAGTTGGAACCTATTATTAACTCCCCAAGTGATGTTGACATCCTACAGAATGGCCTCACTGAGACCAACAAAAACCATGGCCTTAAACTCAATGCCAAAAAATGTGTCATCATCCCCTTTGGGAAAAAAACATTTCTCATGAATTACCACACTGATGGTAGTCCACTGAACACAGAAGGTATTATAAGAGATCTGGGAACACAGGATGACAGCGACCTCTCTTTTGATCACCACATTGCCACTGTGGTCAGAAAGTCCTTCTATGTGGCACATCTCATTACTAAGAGTTTTTTATCCAGGAAGAAAGAGGTCATTGTCTCCCTCTACTCTTCCCACCTTAGGCTAATCATTGAGTACACTGCCCCATTTGGTATGTACCTCACTAGACTCCTGCAACAACTGGAGTGGCCGCAAAAGTACCTCACAAAGAGGATCCTAGGCCTTAAACACTTGTCCTAGATGGACAGACTCAAAATGACTCCAACTATTCTCTGTCTCATATTGCCTACTTAGAACGATCTCTGCTTGACTTACAAAGCCATGTCTGACTCAGCTCTGTTAGAAATGCTACATCTAAAGAAATCCCAGTCCCTCCACACCACACGCTCCAGAAACCTCAACCTCATTACCACAATCAACAGAACGCACTGGACAGACAGTTCATAACCTAGAGATTGCGCATGCTATGGAATAGCCTTCCCATACACGTCAAGCAGAGCACCTCGCTGAACCTCTTCAAGAGAAATCTTGATGAGTGGATGGGAAATAGAAAATTCACCCCAGGGATCACTCCAGTGGCTCTACTCATCAGAGGCACTGGGAACTAAGGTCAAGTGGCATGATGCCAGGGTTATCCTATGGGCTAGGCTTGTAAAGGTCCCAGGGCTATCAGTCTAGTACACACCTATGAACTATGAACTATGAATAATTTAAGAGCTATATTACATTTCTAATAATTTAATGGGGTCATTAAATGTAACCAATGCCTAGAAGAAATGAAAAATGATGTTTAAAGAAACATTAAGGCTATTTTCTTGTTAAGTCTTGCACTGCTGCATTTCAAAACTTTGTCCTAACATTGTATTTTGGAACCTAAATATACATGCAGCAATCTGCTTACAGTCATCTTACTGACATACTCAGTGTGCTCTCTCTCTCTCTCTCTCTCTGTAGATATATATATATATATATATATATATATATATATATATATATATATATATATATATATATATATTTTTTTTTTTTTTTTTTTTTGATTTTGTTTACAGGATTTGTCTGACTTGGTTTAATAAAAAAAAAACATTTCAGCAGAAGCTCTGGTTAATAAGCTCCAAAATATTACAAACATTTTTAAACAAGCATTCAGTAATATACAAGAGCGGACATTAAGTAATATACATTAACAATTACATATTCATTTACTAATTAGATTATATTCATATGACATAAAGGCAGTTATTAAAAGTATAAAAGATACTTATGTGTTAGTAGATATCTGAACATTGAGCATTTGAAGAGGTGCATTAGTGGCTTTGTCAAACAAATAATACGTCATTTGATTAGTGCAGCGCTTAGAAATTCAAATAAATGGAGGAGAGATGAGGAACTAGGTAGGGCACAAAATGTTGGCATTGTAGTTAAGAGGTGGATTATAAAGCAGGGTCATAGATAATATACATGGCTATCATAAAATTATAGAGGTTGGGGTGAGCGGTGTTACAAAATTATGTATATGGGTAACAGATGCTAGTATGCAGATGAAGAGATTTTTCAGATCAGATGTATGGAGCAAAAGCTCATAGAGCAAAGTAGAATTTTCAAGAAATGGTAATGGTAAATTGCTGTGTTGTGGGATGCCACAGTACATCTGAGAAGTGAAGGCACACTGCATGGCAAGACAATCTATTGTTTTCCAAGATGAAAATGAAACAAAGGTGGAAAACAGTTATTAAAAGGGGGAAATATAACGTCTGAAAGCAGCAGAGGTCCTTTTGCTTATTTTGTTCATTTCTGTCTTGAATTCTTCCAGTGTAATTCACAAGTAGCTACAATTCTGATAATCAAAACATTTTACATGTAAATATAATGCACACAAGCTTCCTATAATAGTCATGTAACTGAGTATTTAAATTGCACATAGTTAACAACCAGGTAATTGTGACAGTAGAACATCTATCCTTGACGCAAAGTAAAAACGGTTTGTAGCTAGGACTGTGCCTGCAAAATACAAACCAGTGCAGAAATTACATTGAACTGAGAATATGTATACCTGATGGCTAGGTCATTGCAAATTGGTTTATAAAATGAGAAATATCAATCAAAATTGAAAATAAACAGTTGATTTAAATAATTCTGGCAATTTGCTATGCTTAACACTTGATTACAGTCACTAATCTCTACAGAGTATAAAATAATACTTTGCTGTGTTTTGACACTGTCTCCCCACCAAAAAAAAAAAAATTAGATGGCACACTGTCCTGTGAGTCTGTGTCCACCTCTCCCTCATCTGTGGATGAGCCAGCATAATACAAAACAATATTGCAGATTCCAGGCACAAGATACTGTCTTGGCCTCAGGTACCATTTTGCCCCTTCCTCAGCTTGCAGAGATCGAAAACTGTACAGAAATACAACATGTCTGAAATAGTTCTTTGTAACGGAACTGTGTCAAACTGGCCAATAACAAAATCAGAAACAGCAAGATATAGGCAGTTAGGCTATTACTTACCTATGAATACCTATAATAACATTTTGAAGACATGCTATTAATGCTATCAATATCAAGGTGCAGGTACTCCACGACTATCGAAGCCAACCATCAACCAAAAAAGCAAAAATCAATAAAAAAATTTATATACTTGAACAGCAAAAAAACTTTATTCCATGGGTTGTTAGCGCTTTCACGTCTACTCTAGACGCTTCTTCAGACTAAAGTATATAAAATTTTTTTATTGATTTTTGCTTTTTTGGTTGATGGTTGGCTTCGGTAGTCATGGAGTACCTGCACCTTGATATTGATATTTTTCGTTTGGGGACATAGCAGGTACCTTACCCTGAGAGATCTCTGTTTATTTATCACATGCTATTAATGCTTAAAGTGTTTCCTTTCAATCTAGACTTCATCCTTCTTGTTCACGACCATCAACTGTAGGTAACTACATAACAAAACATAGACAAAAGTAACCTAAAAGGGACAAAATGCTTTATTTATCCACACACAACTAGAAAAAAACCACATGAACTACGGACGGCATAACAGTGGGGCACTCCAAGGAATATACCGCTGCTATAAAATATTCTGCTTTCATTGGTGCCCACGTGATAAGAGGAAAGAGTCGAGAAACATTTTATTTTAACTAAGGAATGTAACATGTACTAGTGCATACCGCCCTCCCAAAGTGACAAGAAACAGTGAGTGAGAGACTGTTCTATTCTGTTCTTTTAGCTTCTTTCTGCATGTCTCTAAGTCTTTGCATATCACTTTAGACTCTTGAGGCTGGTCTTATTTAAAACCCACAGCCCCACCACACACTAGGCCACAATCAGATGACTGCTGTTTCAGCTAGACCCCTCATCATGTGCAGCAGTGATAGGGAATACAGTTGAAGGTGAAATGTTTCACTGGTGGAAGTGATACTTGTGTGAAAGTGAAGCATGGGAAGACATGGCAATCTCAAATTTTCAAATGAGATATGTGGGGAAAGTCCACTTAATGGGGGAGGGCCTTGTTAGTCTACCACCAGTACTAGGTGATGTGGCTGTGCTTCTCCATGGTCTCTTTGGCCATAAGCTTAGTAAGAACCTATGAACTTGTGAGATACTACAGCCAGGCAGACTTGTAGCTTTGGAATCAGAACACACAATGGGTAGTGTAGAATAGTGTGTGTGTTGTACCTTTAAGAAGCGTTTCAAGGACAGCACGTGCATATAAATAGCAAGCATGTGCTAGCTTCAGTGCCATTTTGAGAGTGCAGCCAGAGAGCGAGTATGTATGAGTGTAATAGCTAGCTTGTTTACAAGTTTATTAAGTTATTAAGCCTCAATCCTGATGTGTTTTTACATAATAAAGCTGCTTGAACAGAACCCACAGAAGTTCATCTGTTTTATTCTGACCAGACAGGTGGCAGATAGTTCTTTACTAAAGCTTATTCAAAAAAAATAACTACTTTTAAAGATTGTGATGGTATCAGTATACAGAAAATACACTATTATACAACCTAAAAAAGACTAATATTTATAGGCATGTACAGCAACGAATAAACAGTCTATGATCAAAGACGACTACAGCTTAGTCTTGCCAGTACAGTGACACCAGGCATGAATGTGTGTCATGCATTAGAAGAGATGTGCTGTTATAGTGCTAGTTTGTACTTGGGGCCTGGACTACAAGCAAGTAGTAATGTGCAGTCACAGGACTAGACAAAACTAGGCTGAAGAGAAGGAAAGAGATCTGTAGTAGGTAGAAATCTGAATCCTTCTGCAGCAGTCAAAGTCAGAGTGAGTGTCACTTGTGTAGCATTATTTAATATGCTGGGTGCTATCTGCCATATTAATAAGCAGAGAATGTTTGTGCCATTGTATTCAGCATTCATCAGACCTATCATTCAATACAATGTCCCCCTTGGTATGTACCTAACTAGGCACTTCCAACAATTGGAACATCCACAGAGGTTTTTCACTAAAAGAATACAGGGTGCAAGTAACTTGTTCTATGCAGACTGCCTCAAAGCCCTATCTGTGTATTCTGTCCCTACAGGCTGTTGAGGAGAGATCTATGCCTGACATACAATATTCATAGGTTCATAGGTAGGTACTAGGCTATCGGCCCAAGGGCCTAAGTAAGCCTAGCCAACAAGGTTCCCTGACTTACCCCACCCAAGAAAGTGATTTTCCTGTGCCCCTGTCAAGCAGAGCCACAGAAGTGATCCTCAGGGTGTATTTCCTATTTCCCATCCACTCATCAAGATTTTTCTTGAAGAGTCCTAATGAGGAACTTTGCTTGAAATAGATGGGTAGCTTGTTCCAGAGTATGGGAAGTCTCTGGGGCAGGAATCTATCCCTCCAGCATGTCCTGTTTATTGTGGTGACAAGGTTTAGGTCCCTAGAGTGTGTAGCTCAGAGGGATTTGGATTTCTTTAGGTGTAGCATGTCCAACAGCTCTGGGTTTGACATAGCTTTATATGTTAGGCAGAGTTTTTTGAGACAGTCAGTGTAGGGCATCTGTTTGAGGCCAGTAATCCTCTTTGTGAGGTACTTCTGTGGCCTTTCCAGCTGCTGCAGATGTTTTGTGAGGTACATTCCAAGAGGGCCGTTGGAGTCTATAATGGGTCTAATGAGTGTTGAGCAGAGGGGAACAATGACCTCTTTTTTTTCCTGGATGAGAACTCTTTTGTGATGAGGTGTGCCACATAGAAGGATTTCCTGACTACTGTGGCAATGTGATTATCAAAGGAGAGACTACTGTCCACCTGGGTCCCAAGGTCTCTTATCACACATTCAGCATTAACTAGACTGCCACCTATGTGGGAGTTCATGGGTACAGAGTTTTTACCAAAGGGGATGACAATGCACTTTTTGGCATTGAGCTTGAGGCCATGACTCTGACACTAGACATCTGTCTCAGTGAGGCCCTTCTGTAGGATGTCCACATAATTTGGGGACTCGACTATGGCTCCTAGTTTGCAGTCATATGCAGACTTTGTTAGCTAATGGCCTTCTGTGTTAGCATGTACTTCAGAGTAGTAGATACTAAACAGGAGAGGTCCCAGGACTGATTCCTGTGGTATTCCACTTGTCACTGGTTTGAAGTCAGATTTGAGTCTGCAACTTTTACAGTGTGGGTACTGTCAGTGAGCCAGTTGGCAACCCATCTTGTGATGTAGGGATTTATACCTAGTTTACTGAGTTTAGCTATAATGCCAGAATGGGGGATGGTGTTGAAAGCCTTGGCGAGGTCAAGATAGGCTGACTGCTACAAATATGTCGATCAGGCTCAGGAGGCATGATCTGCCTTTCACAAACCCAAACTGGGTGAGGTCCAGAGTTTGGAGATTACCAATGTCTTTGTTTATGCGTTCCACGATGATATGTTCCATGGCCTTACAGACCAGGCTCATCAGGCTAATAGGTCAATAGTTTCCGGGGTCAGTGGTGGCTCCCCCTTTGTGGTGTGGGATAACTGTTGCTGTGTGCCATTCAGTGAGCACAAAGCCTGACGTGAGGCTATGATTGAACATGGGGAGCCAGTTCATTCTGGAGTTCGTGTAAAACGCAGCCTGGGATGTTGTCCGGTCCCATGGATGCTATGTTTTTGGCTTTAGAGAGTGCAGCTTTTACCTGCATAGTTGTGATTACAGGGACTCTGCATTCTTCCTGTATAGATATGGGCCCTTTAGGGGGTGAGAGGGGGGGTAACGCTAGCACTGAATCTCTCTGCCAGGATGTTGGCAATATCAGTTGGTTCTGTAATTTTCGTGCTGTTGTGCTGTAACTCAGAGCAGATCTGGGTGTTGCCATTGAGATTCTTGACATAGCTATAGAATGCTTTGTGGTTGTCCCTAGAATCAGTGGCGATTTTGTTTTTGTAGCTAGCTTTGGAGGATCTTATAAGGGATCTCAGCTTCTTACTGAGGCTGACCATAGAGCTCCTCCACTCATGGGATTTTACTCTCTTTTGCAACAGTTTCTTCCTTCTGTTGTAGAGTTTGCCTATATTATGACCACCAGATTGGCTTCCTTTTTTTGGAGGATAGCGTCTTGGTTCTGTTTGGGATAGCACAATCCATGCACTCATGTAAGTGCTTATAGAGTGCATATGTGTAGGATTCAGCAGTTGTAACTGTATTGTCCATCTGCATGGGTGTCATGAATTTTTCCACTTCTGTCTTAAGAAGCATGGAGTTGGCTTTGGAGGAATTTTTTACTGTGCTTTCCTTAATGGGGGGGGTGGATATCTAGGGTGATTAGCTTATGGTTGGATCTGACCAACGAGGAGATAACTTCAGGTGTGGAACACTGGTCACTCATGTTGGTAATGACTAGGTCTAGGATATTGTTGCCCCTGGTAGGGGTGTGGATAAGTTGATCCAGGGCATTGGAATTTATGAATTCCAGAAAGCGTTGCACGAAGGAGTTGGTACACGAGTAGTTTTCCCAGTTAATGATGGGGTAGTTGAAATCACCCATTATTAGGGTGTTTGGTTGAGCCCTAATATTTTCCAGTATATCAAGAAAAGAGGAGTGGGAATCCTAGGGCATAGTGGGGGATCTGTAGCAAGCTACAATTTGGATTGCAGTTTTGCCTAGAGTTAGTTGCACTTGGATAAGCTTGGATGTATTATGCTGAGCAACTAGCCTGGAAGTGTGGATATCCTTAATGAATATGGACACACCTCCGCCTTTGGTGTTGTCAGACCCAACCTGATGGACCTCCTGCATATCTACAAAACAAACAGATGCAGAATTCCCATTCTAAAGACTTAGTTCTTGCCTGTGATATAAATAGAACCAGCTGGAGAGATAGGAAAGTATCCCAGAGACTACCCCTTCTCTGGAACAAGCTACTTATCCATGTGAAGCAGAATTCCTCCTTAACCAATTTCAAATGTAACTTGGACAATTGGATGGGGAACGGGAAATATATCCTTGGTTTGGTACCTATGTTTCTAATGAACACAGGCAGCCTGTAAATGGTTTAATTCCTAGGCCCATGGTTGTAAATGTTTCATCTCCCAAGCTCCTGCTTACACTTATCAAGAGTACCAAAGCTTGTCAGAGATTTAGAATGCATGGCTAGGCTTAAAAAGGCCCTAGCTGTCACACCTATGAACCTTTGAAATTGAAATTGTTGAAGAACTTTTAAATGGAATTATTTATTTTAACAAGTTATTTCAAGTTCCTGGAAATACACTCAGGGTACCTCTAAGGGTACTGATTCACATCTGAAACTTGAGAGGTACACAGTAAAATAATTTTATAACTATATTGTAGAGATGTTAACCTGAGACTCCAAACACGGAATTTCACTGGTGCCCTGGTCAAATATACCCTAATCAGTATATATATATATATATATATATATATATATATATATATATATATATGCTTGGTAAAATGGGGGGGGGGGTCTTTTACCTAGATAAAATAATGTGCCCTGCTATGCTATGGCTAACACTGAATATAGCTCAGCTTGACATCTTCCTTCCTTACATCTGATTTGTAATGTCTAGATATCGTATACTGGGCCTTAGTCTGCATTTCTACATGTGATGGTTCTGCAATGTATACTGCATTTTCTCTGTAGGTAGTAATAATCCTTGTGTTTACATTAAACGTACTTAGTGAAAGCAGACAGCTTTATGTACTTTAGACGTGTCGGGAAATTGTTACCCATTGTCTCATAATTTGCCTTTTCAGCCCCAATGATACCATTCAGAATATGAACACCCTTTTTTCTCAGTCTGTTTCTCATTTTTAGGTGGGTTACAATAATTATTAAACCAGTTCATAATGATAAGCAAATATGTATGGGGGTTGAAACTTCTGATGTGCCTCATCACATAGCAGCTGCCCCATATTGTGGCCTGGCAATAAATGGTTTTGATGTTCTAGTGGGAGTTGTGTGCATAAATGAATACAGCATTTCTGTGTTTTTTCTTTATTTGTGTTTTGTGATATGGTGGGTTGTGAGCTAGCGGCTATGGGATGGTGCTATAGTGATCTAGTGGCTAAGGCAGTTTAACTTATACTCGTGAAGGTTTGTCATACTGCAGAGTGGCCTAGGAGCAGTAAACTAGACTGGCAAGAGACTATGAGCTAAGTGATTTAATGAACAATGTCATAGGATATGGAAAAGCAGGGTGGTGGACCATTGTGGGGTCTGTGCGGGGAAGCAGGCTGACAGGACACTGCTGCTTCACAGTGTTGAAACAACGTAGAGGTACACTGCAGAGTAGTATGAGAAACAAGCATGATATTGCCAGGGAATAAACGTAAGAAAATTAAGAGATATGAGAAAGTTTTAATTCACAGAGTGAGAATGGTGAATAACAGAAACAACATTCTAGAAGTTAATAGGGTAACACCACTATTTTCATCAGAATCATTATACAAAAAGATACTAATGCATCTTACTATTCGTTGTTTTAAAGAAACCACATACAAAAAGGGATAAGATAGAAATAATGTAGGGATCTGTACTGGTTCAGTATGGTCCTAATATGTATCATCTTCCAAATAAAATGAGGTATAACAAAAATAAGCCATTTTTTGAGGACTCAAGATATATATACACACAATTTTCCTGATAGTTAGGGAGGTGCACGAATGAAACTTCTATAAACAAGAATTAAGGTGATACATCATTATCTGCATTATACACAGATGCCTGATGAGAAATAGAAACAGAAATGGGGCATAACAGTCAAGAAGTTCAAATGAGAAAAATTATTCAAAGGAGAAAGGAGGGGATACACTCTGAGCATGCATACTATACAAATCAGGTTAGAGAAATGGTCATATTTTACCCAGACAGTGATGAATCATAGGGACAACTTTCTCTGAGATGTAGTAAGGGCAAAACTATAGTCTGAATTACAAAATTGCATGGGGCAGACGTCATCCTTATACAGACTTGGAAAGGTGAAAGCAGACTTGCTGCATGAATAAAATGCAGAATTTCTGCACTTGATAGTGGGCTGACAACATGATGTACTGTAAACAGAGAAAAGTTTAATTTCACGTGTTTTTGTTCTACTAGTATTACTCACACCTTTAGGCCAGCCACCGTGGTGCAGCAGTTAGCATTGCTGCCTCACAGCAAGAGGTTCTCCGGTTCGATCCTCGGCTGGGATGCCTTATGTGTGGAGTCTGCATGTCCTCCCCTGTGGTTGTGTGGGTTTTCTCTGGGTGCTCTGGTTTCATCCCAAAGACATGCTGTAGGAGGATTGGACACTCTAAATTTGCCCTAGGTGTGAGTGCATGTGCCTTATGTGGCAGGTTGGGTGGCGGGCTGGCAACGCGGCACCATAAAACTCCACTGCCAACCATGAGTGGACAGGTGATCTGCTGTGGTGATGCCTGACTGGAAAAAAGCCAGAAGAAGAAGTATTACTCACACCATTATTGTGAAAGTACCATATTAGCATGTGAAGTAGCCTTTTAGTCATTAGCAAATTATACATAATACATTCTCTTCTGATGTGTAGCTCAAGTACAGTTGTGCTACCACTGCTAAATACTTTAAGGTTACAAAGGATGAAATGCTCGGTGCAGTTGCAATTCAGGATTATGTATTAAGTTAAGGAAGAAGGTGCCAACAGACCTTTCAAAGGCTGTTTTGGTCTTCATAATAGAATAGTAACGTTTTGTTTACAATGGCAGACAATACTGTTTTCATAGCAAACATTTTCCAAAGTGCTTCTGTGACTTACAAGGTGAATAAATAAACCTTACTGTGGCATGTGCCTATTTTAAAGATTGTTCTCTGATGCAGATAAAAGTACAATGTGCAGCAAATTTATTATTGTTCAGTGGCAATATAGCGTGTCCAGTGATAATTAACAATAAAATCATCAATCAAAGTTACAAAAAGAACTGCAACTGGGCCATTCAAGGAGTAAAGTCCAAGTGTATACGCTTAAACTTTCCCATTTCAAACAATTACAATATTTAACTTTCTGAAACTAATGTCAGCAAATCTTACAACACTGTAAAATATGCAGTACGCAACACTATAAAGGTGATACTGGAACAACTTAAATTATTCATGACAAGAGGAACTGAGCAGCACCGTTCAGTTCTTTAAACATGATCATTTACATACCTTAAAATCTAAGGCAGGAAACCCTACAGCGCTACCAGTATTTACTTTACACTTAATGCCGTCAGCTTATCTCACTGCAGTGATAGTAACAAGGAAGGCTTCAGTGACCTCACCTGTTTGGCTCCCATACAAGGAAATCATAGCGATATCAACACCTGCAACAGTAAATCGCATTTTAATGTAGGATATAAACAAAATGCTTGCCAGGGAACTAGCAGGCAAGCTTATTATTTTCATTTGAATCAAATGTTCACATGCACTTTCACAAATGTTACAAAGCTACATTTTGTTGTATATACGTGATTTGTAAGTGGCTGTTGGTTATAAAATTTCTAGTTGGTTAACAGGAGTAATGAATCTCATGACTCACCGTAGTCAAGTTAAAAACGTAAGACTGAACCTTCCTTAGAAATCACTTGCCATTAACATATACCCTTACACATAGGATTTTTCCTTTTTTAAGATAGCAGAAAGAAGTAAAATTGGTCAAAAAGGAATGCCCAGAATTCTGTATCTTGTCTTGTCCTATTCTCTGTTTTGTTGGCCTATGATATAAGGCAAAAACAGGATTTGCCTTGTCTAACATACATATGATGCTGTGATACCGCCCTCCTATCCACTGGTAGCTGAGGTACAAAGCAGGCTTCATGCAAGTTTCAGTATGCTCACAGAAGCAGTTCAAATAAGAAATGAAACAATACTGAATGTCAACAAGAGTAAAACCTGTACTGTATTTCTTCTTCTTTCGGCTTTTCCTGGTTAGGGGTCACCACAGCGGAGTTCCGCTAATGATTGGCAGTAGATTTTTTTACGGGTGCCGAAGTGCCAGCTTGAAGCCCGACCTTCAACGAAGGCACGCACATTATATGCATGTCTTTCGAATGCCGCTTAACCACGGAGAGGACATGCAAACTCCACACAGAAGATGCTCTAGCTGAGAACCGAACAGGAGAACCTCTTGCTGTGAAGCAACAATGAAACTGCTGCACCACTGCGGCTTAGTAAAAGCTGTACTGTAAGGTAATAAAATGCTGGGCAAAGAGAAAACATCCATCAACAAGGCTTCTACTCATTCAGGACAATGCTGAATTCCTAAATTCACTGGTTTCTGCTAGGCAATTAACCAGTTAAGCCTTTTGAAGTCTATCCACTGCAATTACACCTAGCAAGTTACTCCAGTGCATAATGTATAGGGTGCTAGGTTGAGGTAAATTTTCAGTGTCCCATCCATTCATCTACACAAGATTTAAACTTTGTTAAACATTGCTACAGATACCATAGGAAATTACAAATCTAGGTGCTTAGGATTTCCCTCTCTCTTCCCCCCTTGGCTGACCTGGTGTGACTTTGTTTGAACTCTACAGTTCCCTACAAAACGGTGTCTACAGGACTGCAATCAGTTTCTTTCAACATTTAAACAGATTGAACTCTACAGTTCCCTACAAAACGGTGTCTACAGGACTGCAATCAGTTTCTTTCAACATTTAAACAGATTGAACTCTACAGTTCCCTACAAAACGGTGTCTACAGGACTGCAATCAGTTTCTTTCAACATTTAAACAGAGTAGGTTACACACAAAAAGCATTTGTTAAGCTTTCACTTACAGTGCTTTGTAATTAAGCAGGTCACCATATTGGTCAGCCATAGGGCTCTTTGTTTCTACTTGAGTGGTTGCCTCCTTCCCCTGTAACTGCAGTAAATTGACTCTTACATTAGAGCTGTAATACTTACCTTATACCTTTAGGACACCTTAGGAAACCTTGTAAACTGCAATAGCCCCGCTACGTTCGCCCTCGCTATGCTCGGGCTCTCTTCGCTCCCCTCCCTGCCCCCAATTACCTCCCGCCCCAGTACCTCTAAATTTATAGTACTATAGCCACTCCCCCACTTTCTAGATCCTATCTGCTTTCATCTGGGATAATTCCACCCACCCCTATTCTACTACCTACATTTAATAGTACCTATTTGCTTTCATCTGGCATTCTCCCATCCCCCCTTCCAGTACCTTTACCTCACCACTCTATCTTCTGGTGTTACATCACCAGGTAAAACAGTTCCTTCACTCACTAGCTGAATCACATATAATGATATACTCCTCTTTACTACCCCTCTTGTTCACACCCCTCTTGTTCACACCATACCTCCTTACCTTGTATGAAAACCAGTTTCTTACGGGATTTCAGGTCCCAAAAGGCCATACTATCACCCCAGCTGTAAATCCTTCCACCTTCAACCATACTTACAGTACCAGATGCTATCCAACATCTTGTTCAGTCTATCAACATCTCAACCCCAGGCACATTAGCTCTGGATCCAAACACTACCACAAACTAATAAACAAATTCCTGAAGTTCATCACCAAGTGTAGACTCAACCTAATACTTGGTGGTGATATTCACCCCAACCCTGGCCCACTCACTTCAGATACACATACCTCCTCTACTTGTAATCTAAGCTACAAACCTACAATTAATAGGCCAACTAACTCTCTCCTAGTCTGTCATCGCAATATTAGAAGCATTAATAACAAGGTACATGAATTGCATGCACTTCTGGATGTCCACTCCCCTGAGATTCTCTGTTTATCTGAAACCTGGTTAAAGCCTAACACTAAAGACAATGAAGTGTTACCACCTGGGTACAACATACACAGGCTGGATCGTGCTTCGAGGAAGGGGGGTGGGGTAGCTGTACTCTATAAATCTGAGTTGAATGTCACCATAGATGTAATACAACCTCCTCAGATTAATAACTCTGAGATTCTTGCCACCAAATTGCAACTTAATAAAAATAAATGCATTAACATCATCTGTATGTACATTCCCCCAGGTAACAATATATCTACATTTGAAGATATTCTGCACTGGTTATCATGTCACTACCCCCAAGAAACCCTACTACTTGGAGACTTTAACATAGACTGGGGCACCTGTTCCTTAGAATCTCCAACCACCCATATTAACCTGCATGCATTTACACAAATCATATCCACCCATACCAGGATAGGTAAACCCAACCAAAAAGAAAGTATACTTGACTGGGTACTCATAAACAGTCACCCCCAACTGTACACCACTGGTACCCTCTTAATGGCCTAAGCGATCACCTTCTCACATATGTAATTAAGCACAAAACTATTAATTCCCAACAACCCTTACTCAGAAAGGTTAGAAACAATAAAAACTTTGACTCTGCCAAATTCCAACAAGAACTAAACTCATGTAATTGGTCTATTCTAAAACACCTCCCCTTAGAGGAAGCAGTAGCATACTTTAACAACAAATTCCTTGAGATCCTTGATTTGCATGCACCTGTTCGTTCAAAGAGAACCAAGGCAAAAACTGCACCATGGCTTTCTATAGAGTCTAAACTCAAAATTACCCTTAGAAACAAAGCATGGGCTTTATGGCGTTCTTCTAAAGACCCTCAAGATCACATTAAATACAGGCAATCCAGGAATGAAACCAAAAAATCAATTTTACAAGACAAAAAACAATACTACTGTAATTTACAGACAGTAAATCAAAATAACCCTCAGAAGTTTTGGGCAGGTTTAAACAATCTACTACATCCTGGACAAACTTCAACCCCAATCCCTGCTGCTACTATTGATAAAGCCCCTGAAGATGTTTCTGATAGTTTTAACCAATTCTTTACTGAGACAATTCAAGCCCTAGCTAGCCAACTACCTCCTAGCTCCCCTGGTCCTGAAAGTAGCACTCCTAGAAACCTACTTGCGTTCAGCTTCCAACCAGTCGCCACTTCACTTATCCATACCTTGATCAAAAAATTAAAACCCACTACACTTTCTGCTGATCAACTCCCTGCCGAGTACCTACAAAAATCAGCTGATGCTATTGCTTACCCCGTCTCAATACTAATCAATCGAACCATAGTAAAAGCTAAAATTCCCACCATCTGGAAAATATCCTATGTAATCCCACTTCACAAAGGAGGCAGCTCTACTGAATTCTCCAATTATAGGCCAATAGCTATACTCCCTCCACTTGCAAAGATTATGGAAAAATGTATTCATAGACAATTCATGCACCACCTAATCCAAAATCGCCTTATGGCAGACACTCAGCATGGCTTCCGTCCTCATCACAGCACTACTTCAGCCCTCCTAGCCTTTACTAACACCATAAACCATAATCACAACAATAATTATATATCCTCAGCCCTCTTTTTGGATCTTTCCAAGGCATTCGATATGGTTGATCACCAACTTTTAATCCACACCCTGCAAACATTCTGTCTAGATACTGGAGCCCTCCAATGGTTTCAATCCTACCTGAATGGTCGACAGCAGGCTGTCCTCTGGCAGAACAAACTCTCTAACCTTCTACCTAACACCCTCGGAGTACCACAAGGCTCTATACTAGGGCCCTTGCTGTTCTCCATCTTCATTAACGACCTTTATACTGTCATCCCAAAAGTCAGCTGTATCCAATATGCTGATAACTCTACTCTGATTTGCTCAGCCACATCTCCAGTAGAGTTATGGTCAGCTACCCAGACCACCTTTAATACAATAGAAAACTGGCTTTCTGAACATCGTCTGATCCTAAATCCCAAAAAACTAAAATGCTGTTATTTTCACCAACACATAGGTCTACCGCTTTCACCTTTACCATAAAATCAAATGATGGCACAATAATCTCCCCGACCCATCTACAAAACTATTAGGTGTCATCATAGACAATAATCTCAAATTTGACCTACATGTTAACCAAACTATCAAAACCATCAATAAAAACTAGGGTCACTTTACAGAATAAAAGCCTTCCTAACCCCTCCAGCTAAAATTGCCATAGCTCGCTCTCACCTTCTTTCAACCCTTCTGTATGCATCCCCTCTACTCTCGAATTTGAACAAGACTGTCCTTAAACTCTCAATTTGCTACAACCACATTGCCAGGTTTGCCACTGAGCTGCCTTTTAGGACACATCATTGCATCAATCTAAATCAGCTTGGTTGGCTTGAACTACCTAGCCTAATCCAGTATAACCAACTGATTATGGCCTATAAAATCCTCTATAATCCGGACAATACTCCTGCACTTTAAAATATTATCACCCCCTATAACAATCCTAGACCGCTTCGATACTCTAACAAACTACTAATTCAGACTAGCAAAATTAATAACACAGCCGGTGATTCTCTCTTTGCAAACTCTGTAAGTAGATCTTGGAACTCTCTTCCAGCTGATATTACCTTACTTTCCACCTTAGGTCAATTTAAAACTAGACTCAAACAACATTTGTCACTTAACTGGCTATGTCAATGTATCAAGCCTGGCTAACTCGAATGTGTAAAAATCTGTTAACCAGTTTACTGTGTAATTTAACTTAATCCTGACTTGTGCTCAGGACTAACTTTAACCTGTGGAACTTGTTTAACTTGCTTACTTATGTAATATCTGTAAATAGTCTGTTGTAATATGTAATGCTGGTATTATGTAATGCTGTATCTGCTTACCCTTGGAGCTTTTCTCCCCCGGCCTCCGCTGAAAATGGACATGCATCCAGTCGGACTATCCAGGTCAACAAATGTAAAATAAAAATAAATAAATAAATAAATAAAATCTTTCTGCAGTTATGTTAGGAAATTAAGGAATATTGTCCAACAATGCACTGAGCTCATCAGTAATAATATCACAGGTTCTGGTCCCAAGGATGTAGCCAATATATTATCAGAAAAACTTAGTGTTAACTTTAACCCACCTACACACATTGTTGCCCCCAGTATCCCTGCAAATATAGTTTCCATTAAAATCACATTGGAACAAATTTTAAAACCCTGTCAAAGACTGAAGGTAATACTTCCATGGGACCAGATAACATACCAGACTGCATTCTCATCAGTGCCATGTATATATTGTCTGAGCCTCTACTTAAAATGTTCAGCCTCAACATATCCACTAAGCTTATGCCTGATGCCTGAAGAACTGCCACTATGACTTCCTTACACAATGCTGGCAATTATAGGCCCTTCAGCCACACCAGCTTAAATGCAAAGCCATAGCAGAACTCATTTGTACAGACACAGGCAACTTAATGGATCTAGATCCCAATCAGCTTGGTTCATTGAAGGGCATGTCTTGTCTCCTAAACCTAGTAAACTTATTCAAAAAGGTTACAGAGGCTGTGGACAGTGGTAACTCAGTGTACACAGCTTATCTAGATCTGGCCAAGGCTTTTGACGATATTCCCCCTGTTGGTATTTCTAAAAAGTTGGAAAAACATAACATGAACTCCTATGTTGTCTACTGGATTTCAAATTGTCTAGCTGATAAATCCCAGGTTGTGAAAGCTGCTGGTACCCTCCCTGAACGTAAAACTGTAATTAATGGGGTACCACAGGGATCAGTGCTGGGCCACAGGGATCAGTGCTGGGACCTCTCCTGTTTGGCATTTATTTTTCAGACATCCATTCCAATATCATAGAAGTGTGGTTGACTAAGTTTGCTAATAACTGCAAGTTGAGCTTTGTTATCTGCTCATCCACTGGTACTATACAGCTCCAACAGGTGCTGGAATATACACATGCCTGGTGTACTGAAAATGATCTCAAGTTACATGTAAACAACTGCAGCATAGTAGAATTTGGTACAAAAGCTGTTACCACCTCATATGTTTTAAATGGAACACCCCTTCAAACAGACATGGTTATAACAGAGCTGGGTACCTATATGAACTTCCTGTCTTATTCAGTCATCAAGTTTCCACCAGTCAGGAAATTTTTCTATTAGACCCAATTAGTTTCTAAAGGAGTGTCTTCAGGAACCAAAGAAGTCATCCTGTCAATGGACTCTTTCCTTATCAGAGCCATCACTGAAAACAATGCACCCTTTGTTATGTATAAATCAAAGCATATTGCTCAGCTAGAAAGGCCTTTCAAAATACCTTACCAAGAAAACCAAAGGCCTTAAATCTTTCAACTATCCTTATATATTAGCACAACTCTCACTGTACTCAGTAGCATACAGGCTGCTCTGGGATGAACTGTGATTCCCTTTTTGGGACATAAAAGACCCAATCCTATTTGAATTTGTCTTTCCTAACAAAACCATTGGCTCTACAAGCATCTGCACTAGAGACCTGAAACTACAGCAACAAATAAACAAGACTCACTGAAGAGATAGACTCCTAACTCAATGTATTCTCAGCCTGTGGAATAAATTACCTGTAGTCTGTGGACTAAGTTACCATTACATGTCAAACAAAGCACTGTTTGGACTACCTGTAAGGCTAGTTTTGATGATTGAATGGGTAGATGTAAATTTACACTAGAATTGTCATGTATAGTCCTCCTCAATTTGAAAGGTAAGCACTATTAACTGCTTGTAAAGGGTGGCATAAATATTTGTGTGCGTCTTCTTAAAGGTTTATATGGCTAGGCATCGTATAATCCTCTTAACAGCTTGCCTAACATTCTTCCTTTGTATATGACTAGGCATCTAATGGTCCCTGTGATTGCTAGCTAGCATTGTTCCTTTGTATATGGCTAGACATCTAATCGTCCCTGTCATCGCTTGTGTAGTGTATGTATATGGTTAAGCAACTTATGGTCCCTGTGATCGCATGCCTAGCATTGTTCCTTTATATATTGTTAGGCATCTTATGGTCCCTGTGATTGTTTGCCTAACATTGTTTCTTTGTATATGGTTAGGCATCATATGGTCCTTGTGATCGCTTGCGTAGTGTATGTATATGGTTAGGCATATTATGGTTTCTGTAGTAATTTGCCTTATATTGTTCCTTTGTATATGGCTAGGCAACTTCTGGTTCTTATGATCGTTTGCTTATTATTGTTCCAATATTCTCGTGAAGACAGCAAGTTAAATGCTTTGGTTTATAGAAAGGATGAGTTTGTTTCAGAACTGGGGAATTCTTAGGAACAGATATCTCTTGTATCAGCCAGTCTTATTTATGCTTCAATATAGATAAGGTCCCTCGATGTTTTTGCATTACTACCAGATTTACAGATATGTAGTAGATCAACCAGGAGTGGGATCATGTACAGGTTTTTAAGCCTGGCATATATCACTCCATAGGAGTCAATAGGAGACAGAGATGAGAAAAAGAGATTGTAGATACTCTAGGTAATATAAGGAACTCATATACAAGATTTTTTAGTGAGGAGTTGGATGATTTGTTCAAAATGGGTTAGGTGCTTGGTTAGGGACTTACCAATGTGCAAACTGCATTCTGTTACTGTTCTTCTGAGAAACAAGGGGAGGAGAATGATGACCTCTTTTGATTATGAAGAAATTCCTTAATATTCTGTTGGGCAAGTAACAGGCTTTTCTAACAACAGTGGACATGCGATGATTAAAGGTGAGATCATTATCCATAAAGTGGTCTCTAATGATAAATGTCTATTTTAAGGGGAGTGTTGCTTATGTGGTAGATGTGAGAGGTACTATTTCTCAAACAGTACAATGATGCAGATTCAGACACCAGAAAAAGCAAATCTAAACACAGACACAGCTAAAGCAGGAATAATTTAATAAAACAAGTTTGTCCAAGTTATGCCCTCTGGGAGTATTTTAATATATTCAGATATGTTAATATTGGCTCCAAGATTGCAGTCATGAACTTGGACAGCTAGACACATTTAATGTCAAATTTGACATTAGAGATGTAGGTACCAAACCAAAATGGTCCCAAACCAACCAAAGCCCTAGGTACATCACTGGTGACAAGTTCCTTAGATGACTGTGTGCCATTGGCTCTAACAGAGTGTTATCCATCAGTTAGCCAATTGACAATCCAGTGGATTACATAGAGATTTATACTGAGTCTGGTCAGCTGTCAGTGATGCCAGAGTGGGGAACAGTTTCAAAAGCCTTAGCTAAATCAAGGTAAACTGTGTGTACTGGAGTTACCCTCATATAGTGCTTCTTGATTCTTTCAAAATAAATCCATTATGTATAATAAGTGTGGTCTACCTTGTATAAAGCCAAACTGATTAGGGTCTAGTGATGGTAGATCCTCTGTATTCCTATTTGCAAGGTCCCTGATGATATATCCCATCACTTTGCAAATGATGCTGGTTGGTAGAGCCATTCTTAAGGAGTGGATCTAATACAGCTGTTCTCCAGACTAATGTTATATATAAAGTGAACATGATGCGGTTGAATTGTTAAAGGTGGAAGTCTGATAGGAGGTATTTCTTACTGCTCTGGAAATATCCCCGTATGTTTTCTGGACCATTTGACTTGACATTTTTGACCTTGTAAGGTGCTTTTAGTATCTGTTCAGAGAGAGTTATTTATTATTATTTATTTATTTATTTTACTTTTTTGACTGGGTTTTCCTGACTGAGCAAAATCCCTTTTTCAACAGAGGCCCAGGGAGAAAAGTTCCACAATTAGTACACACACACACATACAGTATAACAAATCAAACGTGTATAAACTAATCATATAACTAGTATAACAATCAAAGTGTACACATAGGTAGTATAAGCATATCCTAAGAGGAAGCGTGCATCAAAACTTATTTAAAGACAAATACCAAGCAGTTAGAGAGGTGCAATAGCAGTCACAGGAGTCTGACAGTAAAATGAGTCCAGTGTGCAGTCATTTGTACCTAGTTACCCAGGCAGAGGTGAAAGAAGAGAGAAGATGAAGGTGAATTTGTCCCAAAAATGCTAGCTATACCATCAAGGTTTGAATGTGTAATGCCATCAGAGATATGCTTGGTGCAATGTTGAGTATTGCTTTTGAGGTTCTTTACATAATTAAAGAATGTCTTGTGACTAGCCTTTTGCTGACAGGAATGTTTAGTTCATAACTAGCTCTACAGCTTTTGATCATGCTCCTGAGTTCTCTGGTAACCCTTCTAAGATTTATTATAACATGATGATCTTTTCTTGTACTCTTCAAGGTTATCAACTTCTTCATTTTATTTTAGTGTCTGTTTATAGTTGAGTTCCACCAAAGGGCATTTGTTTCCAGACTTGGCATTCTGTTTCTGGCAGATAGGAATATAAACTGTCATTTAATTTCTCCAAGTTTTTGGGTTTCTAATACCATGATGGGAATGGACTCCATTCCTAAGTCAAACTATGATTAAAATTCATGAAACTAGTATTGTTTCATTCTCTGATGTTAGCCAAAAGTGCTCTTTGTGCACCCAGAATGTGCCCAGAATTGACTCTTTCTGCAATTCATATGGAGTTACATGTATCAGTAGCATGTCTAATAAGACTGTAAATTCTTTTTTATGTGACCCATTGCTCCTACTGCTATTGGAAATATCTGGATATCCTTCTTCAGCATTGCCCTCATTTACAAATCTTGGTATTTTATGACTTTGTGTCCCTCTACATAAGACACTGTAATCACTGGGTGTAGCAATTTCAATGGTCAGTGCTACTTCTGTCTTATTTTCATGGAGTGCTATATCTGGTTTTCTCACACCTGTTTTTTGAACTGTTGACAATAGATGATCCCATGTGAAATAAACTTCATCATTCTCTGTAATGCTTTGTGGCTCATGTTTCCAATGCTTCTCAGCTAGTTCAATATTGTAATGCTTGCACAATCCCCAGTGTAGCAGTCTTGCCACATTATTATGCCTTTCAGTATATAGGCCCTCCGCCATCAGTGTATCACACCCACCAAGATGTGTGACTGTTTCCAGTTATGTTTTACAGAACCTGCATTTGTCTGTTTCTCCCACATGTTCAATGGACTTTGTAAACCAATGTTTACATAGTCAACTAACATGGGCCATCAATATTGACCTTTCATTTTTGGTTTAAAGTCATATCTCCATAACCATTCCTGAGTTAGATCCTGATCGACACGAGGCTGCTCCAAGAGATTTCTGTACTTGCAAATACATTTATGCCTTTTCTACTTTTCTTGCCTTATTGTCTGATCCTTCTCCATATATTCTTTTTGTTATTCTGGCACATTCATTGGCTGCCTGATTTTTGTCTACTTCTGGCTTGATTTCAGTTCCTGCTTGACACCAATATGTTTCTGTTAAACTAAGCAGGGTTCTCTTCATGTTTTAAAACTTTCATTACATTTTGATCTGGTCAGCAGATATGTATGCAGTCCTATGACTGCAGATCTATACATGTAATCAGTTTCAAGGAGGCCCATACCTCCTCCAGAATGAAGACTATGTAATCTTTCTTAGTGTACACTGATTTTTATAAATCATTTGATATCTTGAAGCATTTTTTTTTATTTTGCTGTCCAACTCATCCAGTATCTTTCAGGGTCAATCAGTCACCCTAAAACAGTAAGTTAGAACAGAAAGAGCAAATTGATTTATAGCCTGGACTTTGGTCTTAGATGTTGTGCTGTTTTCAATATTAATTTTAGTCTTCTAAAATATTCCTTACTGAGTTTTTTTCAGATTTGTTCATGCTTTATTGTTGATTCTTCATCAGTTCCTAATATTTAAACACTCCCTCCTGATCAAGTTCCTTTATATCACATTCCTGTCCCAGGATGATATTCGTTTGGTGCTGTAGGTTTCCTGCTTTAAATATTGCTTTTGTACATTTATCAAGACCAAATGCCATTCTTATATCATCTGAGAATGTTTTGACCACTTCCAGTTGTGCTTTCAGCTCCTCATCTGATGACCTATACAGTGTTAAATCATCCACAAAAAGAAGATGAGAAGTCTTTACACTGTTGTTTTCTGGGAGCTAAATTGTAGCCATAACCTAATCTGTTAAGTAAACAGCTTAATGGGTTAAGGGCACGACAAAAAAGCAGTGGTGACAAAGAGTCACTCTGGAATATCCCCCTTTGAAATTTTCTCAGTAGGATAATTAATTGTCCCTTACTATGGCTTAACTGCAAAGATGTTTTTCACTGTTTCATGGTCACCGTAATGTAATTAATCAATGTAGGGTATATCTTATAAATCTGTAAGCACTTCTTTATACATGAATGTGAATTGCTGTCAAATTTTTTTTGTAATTTTCTTCTTCTTTCGGCTTTTTCCCGGTTAGGGGTCCCACAGCAGATCACTTGTCTGCTCATGATGGGAGTGGAGTTTTTACAGTGTTGAGTTGCCAACACGGCGCCCAACCTTCCACAGAAGGCACACACATGCACGCACTCATGCCTAGGGCCAATTTAGAGTGTCCAATCCACCTACAACATGTCTTTGGGATTGTGGGAGGAAACCGGAGCACCCAGAGGAAACCCACACAATCACAGGGAGGGCATGCAGACTCCGCACAGAAGGCACCCCAACCAAGGATCGAACCGGAGAACCTCTTGCTGTGAGGCGGCAACGCTAACTGCTGCACCACCGCCTATCTTTACCATATTTAGATTCTTCCCCTTTTTACAATTCTCCATTACAACTTTATTTAACAACATGATCCCTTGTTCCATATGACTTTCATTTATTACCCTTTTGTTCTATTGCCATGATTAAGTTTTTTTCTAAATTACTTTCTTTCTTTTATTACACTGTATTTTTGTGGTAAGACTTTATCTGCTATTCATTTAGCTGCACAGTAATATATCCTATTTACTTATAGCACATACATTTCTATGAACAGTCTTGATTACTGCATTCATTTGTTTTTTCAAACTTCTAACATTTGGGTATTATTGATTTTCTGTAGTCTAATGCGTTCATTGGTCTTAATGTGTGTATCCAACTCTATCAAATCAAGTAACTCTTCCCTTATATCATTTTCTTGTAAACTGAGGGAACATTATTTATTTGCCATTTCCTGCAGGCATTCAGCAAAAAGTTTCAGAACTTCCTCCTGTAACATATGCTCTTTAACTGCATCCTCCATCATCCTTTGCTCTTTCATATGAGAATTCACTGGCCTATCACTCCACAACACTGACTGCATCAGAGTTGCTACTATTTCCTGTTCCTTCCCTTGTTGTGCAACTCCATCTGAACATTTGTACTGGTTTCTGGCAGAAGTCTCCATAGTATCTTCATGTGGCAAGTGATCACGTTTCTCATTCTATCTGTTTCTCCTTAATTTGGAGACTCATGATTCTCGGCTAGGGTTGGGAGTGCCTTCTGTGTGGAGTCTGCATGTCCTCCCCGCGGTCGAATGGGCATTTGAAAGACATGCGTTGAATGGGCGTGCCTTCACTGAAGGTTGGGTGTCGGGCTGACAACTCGGCACCATAAAAACCAACTGCCAATCATTAGCAGACTGGAGTTCCGCTGTGGCGACCCCTAACCGGGAAAAGCCGAAAGACAAACAACAACTGTTCCACCATGTTGTCGCATTACCAGAGTTGGATTCTCTAGACTAAATCCTTCACATTGCAGGTAATCCATAACTTCAGTTTCTATTTTTTTAACTTCTCTATTGCTAATCTTCTTTTCTAATTTCCTTTTTTGTTTTGTTATTTTTTTGTATTGTGAATTTTTTCATATCCAGATGCCTTTGCCTGTATTTCTCTTCAAATATCTTTGGTGCAACTTTTTTGTATTGATTAGTTCTGCTTTCTCCTTTGCATAAATATTGTATCATATTAAATCTCTTTTTTCTTTCTCAGGTCCATATTTCTTCTTCAGATGTCTCTCGCTTTACCTATTTTTCCTTACTTTGTAGACTCATTGTTCCACCATGCTGTGACATAACCTGCATTAGACTTTCTACACTAAATCATTCACTTCACAGATGTTCCATAACTTCAGTTACTATTTGTTTAACTTCTACTTTACTAATCTTCTGTTCTACATTCCCCCTTTGTGATCTTATTCTTTGTATTGTGAAATGTTCCATATTTGCCTGCATTTCTCTTCAGATATCCTTGGAAGTGATATATTTTTTATAGATTACTTTACTTTCTCCTTTACATAAATATTGCATCATATCCTACATCTCTTTCTTTCCCATGTCTATATTTCTTTTTATGCCTTTCAAAAATCTCAAGATTTCGTTCTTTATATTTTCACACTTCCTCAGTCGCTTTGTTTTCTAAATGGCCCAAGGTTTCTGGGTCTGTATAATGTTTTTATTGTATCAGTGAACACACAGTTGCACTTGAAGCTTTTGACAGTTTTTTATAGCAAGTATTTTTCTTTCCTCTAATTGCCCTCTTAATTTTTTTGAATATCTTCTATCTGGAAATTATGGGCTGCTTGCATAATAGTAATAACACATAATTTCTTTCTTATCCTCAATAATCCACTCTATCACTTTTATGGCTCTTTTTAGGCTTGTCATGTTTTGTAGACTACTACTTCCTTCTACAACAGGAGGGACATCCTTCCCCTGAGCCTGCCCTAGCCCCACTGTGAGAATGTTTCTGTGTTTTGTGGATTCTAGACTCTCATTTTTTCCAGTCCTGGCACCAGTGCACATACTAAGATTGGATACGTTTTATCGTAGGACTTGTGCACCCAGCTGTCTTTTTTTATTTTTTTAAACTACTTCTGCCCATGATGTATGCTATATACAATACAATCTATATATCAGTGTCATTTTGGTGAGCTTTTGTAAAAAAGGGTCCACCTTGTGAAGGTAGTCACTAAGACTTGAAGATGAATTCATTTCCAGCAATACTAGTCTCCTTTTCTTGCTGATTTTATCATCTCTCCCTTTGGACCCCATACAAGAGTTGAGATGGAAGTATGAACGTTTGGTATATGTAGTTTTATTTGCTAGGGGTCTACCAAATTTAGGTACTTTTTATCCTGTGACTTGTCCATTCAACTGTCTTTTTTATTTTTAACCTACTTCTGTACATGATATATGCTATATACAATACAGTCTATATATCAGTGTCAGTTTGGTGAGATTTTGTAAAAAAAAGGGTCCACCTTGTGGAGGTACTCACCAAGACTTGAGGATGAATTTATTTCCAGCAATACTAGCCTCTTTTTCTTGCTGATTGTATCATCTCTCCATTTGGAACCCATGCAAGAGTTGAGATGGAAGTACGAACTTTCTGCATATGTAGTTGTATTTGATAGGGGGCTACCAAATGTGTGTACTTTTCTTTTCTGTCCTGGGACTTGTGCACCCAGCTATCATTTTTATTTTTTAACCTACTTCTGTCCATGATATATGTTATATACAATGCAATCTATATTTCAGTGTCATTTTGGTGAGATTTTGTTAAAAAAAAAAGGTCCACCTTATGTAGGTATTCAGCAAGACTTGAGGATGAATTCATTTCCAGCAATACTAGTCTCCTTTTCTTGCTGATTTTAACATCTCTCCAGTTGGACCCCATACAAGAGCTGAGATGGAAGTTCAAGCTTTCGGAATATGCAGCTGTATTTGCTAGGGGGCAACCAAGGGGTATATGAATGTTGATCAACCTAAAGTCATTATCAAGAGCAAGAAAAATAGCCTTGAAGAAGTCTCTAAAGAAAGATGGGATGGTCATTATCCCACACTGAGACTGTATGTTGAATAAAACAGCAAGGTGATCTGATATGACCCATGAAGGTATGACAGCAGGCAAGGCACAGATGAGGACGATGTTTGTGAGGACATGATCGAGTATGTTGGTGCTTATATAGGGGGGAGGATGCTATTGGATCAACAAAGTTTGCAATGATAAAGTTGAGAAATGCAGTGCATATTTATTTGTAGAGCTGTAGGTGTTCTAATTTATGGACTGGTAATTAAAGTTGTCTGGAAAAATGATGATTGGGTTAATGGACAGAGATATTAGCTTATTAAGATATGTTTTATGATTTGTTGGTGTCTTATCAGGGGTTCTTTCATTGACCAGAAGGTGGTATGAGGTCTTGTTTACTGATTTTAGAATATGAAGGAGTTAGAGAACATTGTCCTGTTAATTAGTTTGGAGGTTATGTTTTTTCAAATAAAGACAGATTCACCACCACCAGTATCACAGGCCTAAATGAGTAGTAGGCACAGAAGCCAGGTGGGGAGGGATTGCTGTCATTCTTCTAGAACCAGGTTTCAGGGACAACACAAATATCTATCCTATCCAGTGATGGGCAAGCTTTGGGGGATCGTTTTCTTATGCATGCTCCTAGCACTGAATATTGTTACACTGACATTTGCCAGTTTAGAATTTGTATATACTCAGTCAGTAGATCAACTACACTGACACTGACTAAAAACAGGCCTTTTGGAGGTAAAGAAACTCTTAGCCAATATGTGAAATCCCTGGTGAGACAGGCACAGGGCATCTTTGATGAAGCAGGTGAGACTGTCTTCAGTCTCCTTCCAGGCTGATACACTTTGCCATCCCCCACTCCAAGAATGACACCAATAACCAAGCTAATTAAAGCCCATTATCTTTTGCTTACATTGTGACATCATTCTCAGAGACAGTAAGACACACTGCTCAAGACTAGTTTCTTCCCAGCCCTGGACTCTACTCAATGGCCATGTCACATTCATACTTTGGGTGAAGGGATCTGAGTGCTCTGGTTATTGTTTGGGCTCGAGATGGGTGTTACTCTTTGCTCAGTCTTACTGTGCAGTGGTGTACTGAACTATAGAGTTACCTATAACAAATATATAACCATGATGAGTGGACAGCTCTTGCAGCCTGAAGGCTTGGCCAAAACAACTGTGGTAATCTTTGTCAGTTGTGGAACTGGAAGACACTGTATGTGGTACTGAATGGGTGTTAGTGTGCTGATGAGGTCTGACTGGGGTGTATACATCTAGAGTGCCATGGTTAGGAGGGCTTTATGGTTTAAAAGTAATTTTTGGAGCATCTCAGCATAGGAAAATGTTATGTTTGTCATGTAATGCATAGGTGTGGTAGTTGCATAGGTACTGATAACCAGTTAGCGTGAAAGGTGTACCACCAGTTGTAATAAGTATTTTCACCTCTCACATGTGCAGTCATTCTACAGTGATAGCAAATAGGTGACAGCAAGCAGATGGCAGTTTATTCACTGCCTCAGGGTGCCTAGTGCTAGGCAGCTAACAACACATGGGGCAGAGAAAGACTGGAGACACGTGGTTAATCTAGAAATGTCAAGTGTCAGTTGGTGGCATATATTATGCAGTGTTATGAATTTGATGACTCTTGGTCTATATAGGACAGAGTGAGAGCAAAAATGATATAGAAAGGGACAGTGAAGCAATGCAAACAGAACAAAAACAGTGCAACTCAATATAATGTAGCACAAGAAACTACCTTTATCCATATGATATATAAGGGGTCAATGAAACCTGTTACTGGATAGTACAAAATGGTGCATCTTTACACAATTTAGAATTATGCAGTGTAATATGATATAGTACAAACAATGCTATTCAACAAAGCCTAATACAATTAGCTATGTAGCTAGAGAGTGGTGAAAGGGGCAGCCACCCCGAGTGCAAAGTGTTAGGATGCACAACTGGCAGATTCTGTTCAGTTTTCACTGCTGGTATGGAATTGAAGCTCTGTAGCACTTCATGTTTTTTTTGTTTTTTTTTTTTTTGAGAGGGGCCAGGTCATTTGGGATGTTTAAGAAAAAAATCTATTGAACTCATCTACAGCTTCATCTAGAGGGAAATATTTCAGGTGGTGCTAATTGCATAGCTTTACATTACAGATAAGTGTCTTTATAGA
This sequence comes from Protopterus annectens, assembly GCF_019279795.1. Classification (NCBI taxonomy): domain Eukaryota; kingdom Metazoa; phylum Chordata; order Ceratodontiformes; family Protopteridae; genus Protopterus; species Protopterus annectens. The sequence continues at coordinate 414,009,022 of NC_056741.1, forward strand.
AATAAGAGGGGTTGTGTATTTAATTTATGTGATTACTTGCAGGGGTTGAATGTTGTACCCAGATAATGAAAGTGGGAAGGTGGTCACTTAGTGCATTAGTCAGTGAACTTGAGTAGGAGATCTTGTTTGATAAAGAGGCAAGAATCCAGTCTATAGTTGTTCCCTTGTTAGTATTGTTGGTGTAATGGGTGGGTGAGTTGATTATTTTGGTAAGGCTATAAAGATAAACAGCAATGAGAGGAATACCTGAATTAATAGAGAGCCAATGTTAAAGTCTCCTAAAATTATTTTTCATGGGGGATGTTGGAAGTGGCTCAAAAAGGAAGTGTTCAGTAGTGCTAATGTTATTACCAGGAGGGACATAAAACACAGTGATGGATAAAGATTTGTGATGATTCAGTTTGACAACTCTACAGATAATTTCTCTATTGTTGAATTTTGGAAGAGTTAGAGTGGAGAGAAAATGCTTGAGAGTTTTTTTAAACATGCCTGTGACACCTCTATTCTATGCTTTCTATCTATTCTTAAAATACTATAACCCAGTGTTAAAATGTTAGGGAAATCTTGGGTTATCCATGCATGAATGCAGTTATATTATTTTGTTAGAGATACTCTAGCTGTTTATATGGAATATATGTAGGGAGCTTGATTTTATGGGGACATAAGTAGACTGGAAGAAATGAGGCATAATCATGGAATGAGTAGGGCAAGAAGGTGGGGCAGGTCCTAAGCTAGGGTGAATATCTCCACCTAAAGTTATGTTATGAGGAGCGTGCTGATAGTGGGATGCCATTTTACTTGTATATATGTTTTATTTACTAGTGTGAGAGTTAAGGTGTTAGCTATAGTTTGTATTTGTAGAGGTGTAAAGTTGTAATGGTGAGAAGGAAGGGTGCTATAGTGATATGGGGTTGAGTTAAGGTATTTCTTGATTAACTGGTGGAGTCATTGAGTTTGAGTGAGGAGGGTAAAGTTAAGTATACATGTATATACTGGGGAAAGGAAGTCAAGTGGATCATAAATAGGAGTGCTACAAGAAGAAACAGTTGTGACTAAGGCATAGTGCATGAGAGAAAGGCAATGTGAAGTAGGTATGGAGGTAAGCAGAAAGCAGGTATTTATGCAGGAGTACTGCAGGAATAGGATATATGAGTAGTAAGCAGAGAGATAATTGGTAAATTTTTGGTAGCTGGATGGGATAGGGATGGATGATAGTAAAATGATTGTGACTATGGAGTGTTGTGGAGAAATGTTTGTTTGATGGTCAGGTACACAGTTAATTGGGTATGTAAGGTAGGTGAGTTTCTATGGGGGTGTAGTTTGAGAAGTTTAATTGCAAATGTGATGCGGTGGGTGGGAAATGGGGGTGGGATTGGGAAGCAGAGTTAGACCAAGTACACTCTAAGGATAGAGCAAAAATATGCAAAAATCACAGACATTGAGTCTTGACATTCTGCAATAATAAGAAATATGAAACTCTAATGCCATTATTGACCAACTGTAATCCTCACAGATTTATCATAGAATCAAACATTTTTTGACTCAGTGGTGAACAGTACAAGCCAGAATTATGAGGACCGTGTACAAAATTAAAAAATGTCAGGGTTACTGGAATGGGTTCATGGGTCCTGGCCAGAAAGGCACCCGCTGAATGAGCGAAGTTGCTAAATTTTAAAATAACTAAAATAACTCAGTCTCTGGGAGACTATACTAGTGCTCTCTCTCTCTCTCTCTCTCTCTCTCTCTCTGTAGCTCTCTCTCTTTATATATATATATATATATAATATATATATATATATATATATTATATATATATATATATATATATATATATATATATATATATATATATATATATTATATATATATATATATATATATATATATATATATATATACATAGAGAGGGAGATATAGATATACACACACACACACACACACACACACACACACACACACACACACACACACACACACACTCACACACTAACTTAGCAGTACTTTCCCTACATACTATTAAACTTCACTCTACAGAATATGTGTAACTGTCTGCAACTTAATTTTGCAAGTTACAACTCTAGTCCACAACTACAACAATTATCTGATTTTTAATACTAACAGGGCTCATCTCCATCCTCTGGCATAGTATTATGTACTGAATTAGTATGAAGCAGAGCACTGTCTGCATACTGTGAATGTGCAATTTTTTTTTGTTTATTCCAAGTACAGCTCAGTGACTCTCATTGTAAATATGGGCATTATCAAGTACGACTATAAGAATCTAAAATTTATGATCTAAGCCTGTGCCAACCATTGCCATGTCTGCCATGGAAGGGGGGAAATCAATCAAACCAAAAGAGATGGGCCAGAGATACTGGATTTACACATTTGTGAAAATAAGAAATAATGCAAATAAAAAGATTAACTATAAGTAATTTAAAAGAAATTGTCAAATGTTAGGGTTCAATAAAGTTAAAAATGGAAATTGCTCCCACCAACCTACCCCATATAGAAGAAGTGAAAGATCCTCAAGCCAGCTAAGTAAGTTCCATTACTAATTTAAGGGGAATGGGCTGGTTGGATGGGGAAAATGGAAATGGTGTAAAATACTTCTTTTACTGTACTGACAAGTATGCACTGACATTTATGAGGCTCCCCTGCAAGCATCAGGCCCTAAGCAGCTGTCTAGGTTACCTTGTGCTGAATCTGGCTATGTACTGACAGATGGAAGTTGTTATAAACTCCTGCCATTTACAACCAGGCACAGACAAACACTAAGGTGGACTAGTCCAGGGAATAGGGGATTGGAGGAAAAGGGCATTTACAAAGTGAATATTTCTTATTCTCATATATAGTCTGGTGCCATGTTTTGTTTTTATCATGATTAGTAGATGGATGCCCCTGTACATATAACTCATGTACTGCAAAAGGCAGGCAAGAATACGGTGCACAGTTTTAACAGCTGTCTCACTCACAAAGTCAGGTCTATTCTGCACCACTTGCTGTTTTATAGTGCAGTCATTGTCTGCTCATTGTTTCAGATGGATCTAGAAATGATGAAAATGTTTATCAAAGAACAACTAAATTGGCTATGTCTGCATCTGCCTCTACCAATAAATGTTCAGTGCTTCTGCACATATCTAGTTCTGATCATAGTTACATTCTACTTTGAGATTTGCAGCTGGTTATGAGATACAGGCAGCCAGTTCTAGCCATCCTGGTGTATTTTGAAAAAGCTTTCAACACCATACACAGAGATTATCTTTGTGTGGTGATGGTCCAGTCTGTGCCCGCTGGTTTTATAAAGGGATGCAGTCCCATTCTGACTCTCCTTTTGCAAAAATACTAGCAGATCAGACAATTTTCCTACCTTTCCATTTATGGTGAGGCATGCCCCCATCTTCTTCTCTCTTTTTGTTAGCTATTGAACCCCTGGTCATGTTGATGATATTGATTTACTAAGATGGGGCAAGATGAGAGTGGAATCTCAAATATTTTTTGTTTGCTGATGACTGTCTCTAACTGACCAAAAATCCAAAAATAGATATCCCTATTTTATTGGACATACTGTTTCTTTTTCATTCCTTTTCAGGTCTGAATATTAATATGTGAAAAGCAAGATTGCTCCCAGCTAATGGAGCTGCCCCATCACTCAGCTGCAGTGACTGGTTATCTCCAATCATATGGGGTAAAGGCTCGCCCCCCCAATACCTGGGCTTAGTATTAACATGTGACTATTTAAAGATGGCCAGTTTAAATATGCAATCCCTCTGGGATGCACTGTTTGCTCAAATACACTTATGAAGGAACTTAAAGCTTTTAGTGGGACAGGATTTTGGCTCTCCAAATGATGTTTTGCACAAGGGTATATTACATCCTTAGGCATTTAGCTATACCTACTAACAGTAAGTTGCTTAGGAAAACCAAATACTTAATGCTTCAATGTATATGCTTTGTATGGGACAGGAAGCAGCAGTGCATTCCAAGAATTCCCCTCCTACTTTGAAGAATATGCAGGGAAGGGCTGGGCTCCCAGATATATGTTGAATAGCTGAAGCAGCAGTATACATTACATACATCAACCCTACAGATTTGATTCTTCCTTTATGAGCAAAATTGGCAGCAGGTCTATTGCACAGTTAATTACACAAAGCCATCCTTTCTTACAGGAAGGGACTTCCTCATTACATGTGAGGGAGTCAGACTATACACAGCAAATAAGGCCCTTAGGAAGCTATATAATATTTTCCTACCCTGGACATTTGGCATAAAGGCACAACTGGGCAAATCACACATAAAAATAGATGGCAAAGTAAGATTTTTGGGAGGGTTTTGATTGGACAGGCCAGCTACTAGAAAAGTTGAATGGAGCATTTTATTTGGTTTCTTTCTCTTTCTTTCAAGACATCTACAGTCTTCCTATCATTTTAGGAAATATGTACAGTTGTGCCATGCTTTTTATCACTACCCTGTGGTCTCTCCAACAAGCTATTACAAATGTTTTAGGGCAGTCTGAGGGGTGAAGACTTCTCATATTTCTTTACTGTTTTACCACATAGCAATTGTGGTGATTCAGCAAATGATGACTAAGCACATTCCTAAATTCATGATGGGTGTAACCCAGTCTAACCTTTCCAATCAGTTTAATATTTTACATCAGCTAGCCATGGCACCAAGACTTTTGTTACATTAGCTGAAATTAGTCTATAAGGGCTACTAGACTCCAGCCTGCATAGCTGAGATGGAATAATTTGTATCTAATATTTTTACAAAATATTCAGAAGTTGCAGATGAATTCCACAAATGTTGTGAATGTCACCATTTTAGGATTCTATGGGGTGCCACAGCTGATTTTGCCAAAAGCATATTAAATGTGGATATTCCTACTGAGGTGGATTTTGGGGAATTAGGGAATTTCAACCCCGGGTGAATGTAGCCTCTATTTAGAAACTCTGACAGCTTCAACTGTCATTCATTATTAGGCTTTATATTATCTCCAAGCAGAAGTCACTTGTTTCTCTTTTAGTCCAGTATCTGCAGGCTTTTATAAAGAAATATTCTAACCTCCTTGGAATAGGTTTTCAGTCAACCTGTTCACTAATGCTCCACAATACCTCCTGGGCCTGAGATGGCCTCGGATCCTTTTCACTATTGAACTGAGCTTCTTTTTTCTTGGCAGGGATATGTCAGTATTTTATCGGTTCTCTTTTCTTTTCTATTATGATTTTTTTCTCCTTTCTTTTCAATTGCTGTGGGCTGTATCCCAAAAGATATGTAGAGCGATTAACAGGTCTGCTTTGTATATGAGTCTTTCTCTTCTTCTCTTCCTTTTCCCTTTTTAAAGGTATTGTCTTAATCCATCGCTCCATAACAAGTCATGGATTAATCGCTCGATGAATGTGACTTACATTAAAAACATTGTAAACATCAACAACATAAATAAATGAATATTTAAACAATATTATACAATATAAACATGTACACGATTTTTACAGGTTTATTAATTTTCAATGTTGTGAATGTCACCATTTTAGGATTCTATGGGGTGCCACAGCTGATTTTGCCAAAAGCATATTAAATGTGGATATTCCTACTAATTAGCCATCCTCTTATGAAACATCACACAGAAATTGCAATTCCATCATCTCACATAGCCATGTTCAATTGTTAATGCTTCTTGGCAATCTATGTAGCTGTGTTACTATCCATAATACCTTCCAGTTTTCTTCTAGAAGATCCTGTTTCCATCCCTTGGGGCATGTTCTGCTAAGAGTATCTGCAATTCTAAATCCTCCTTCCTGGTTTATATAGTACACCAAGAACCTAAGTGAAAGTTCTCAGCTGGTCAACTGTGTATACTCCAAAACAGAGAACCAAAAAAAATACACAAGGTCCAAGCTTTGCATCTTGTCTCAAGGGATAGTGTACCTTTTGGTTTGTTTGGTTCCAGGATTATATTGTTCTTGAAGGTCATACTTTTCATAATGCTAGTAACTTTCTCTGTAATTGTGCTGGAGTTTTGTATAATAATACTAATAGACCTTGGATTATAATCTATAGTCAGACTACAATACTTTTCCCATACATAGCCATGGAACTTTGAAATCAAAAGCATATTGCAACATTTCTTTTTCTAGCCATGCATGTGAATCTGCATACCTGTCAATGTTCCTGATGCAGAAGGAACTTCTCTACTTTCATGTAGTAGGACTAATCCTTTCTGACTTGCATTCACTTGAATAATTGTAAGTACGTTACAACCGCATACTTTACAGTTGGTGCACTGGCTAAACAGCATTCTCCCTAAATCAAAACTCTTTTCTTGATCTGCTGACCAACACCATTCTGCATCATGTTGCACTCTAGATTAAATGATCATCAGTAATTTTAACAATTTTTTCTGTAACTTAAATCTTATTTACTATAGCTCATCAGAGCACTTCCGCTGCTGATGAGATCCCAAAATACAGCAACATTAGTAATCTCTTGTCTATGTAAAGGTGTATTGTTGTGCAGAGTTTATAGCTGCTTCATCCTACTTAATTTGCCAAACCTCTTGGCTTGTGTCATTCACTGAAAAAAAAAAACTGTTGTTGCGTTTCTGTTAAGTAAACATACAATATGCAAGGCCTTATTCTTGACATTGTTACCAATGCTCTTAAATGCCAAGAGTATTAGTAGTAATACCTAGGTCCTTATAATCGCTAACTTTATTCAACTTACACCCCATTATTAAAATTGTATATTCTGGTTTCACAGGTCCTACAAACATAATATCACTATTGCCATAATTCATATTTTATCCCTTTTATAGGTTCATAGGTAAGTACTAGGCTAGCTGCCCTTGCAGACCATTTTAAGCCCAGCCAATTTCTCATTTGGTTATAGATTGGCCTCTCCCATTACATGGTTGATAATTACATATTACCCTTAATGAGAATAACTGGGATCACACCATAGCTAATTTGAGGGAACCCATGCATGGGATAAAGCATTTATGACTTGCCTCTGTCCATCAGTAGAACAGGGTACTGTCCCTGGGTAAATTTTCTGTTTCCCAGCCATAGATCTAAGTTGTGCTTGAAAATGGACAGGAATGAAGTTTGTTTTATGTGAATGAGGAGTCTGTTCCACAGTAGTGGTATTCTCTGCGAAATATATCTGTCTCTCCAAACCTTTCTGTTTATGTTTGAGAAGTTTAGATCCCTAGACTATTTCTGATACCATTTGACTTACTGATGTGCAGTAAATCCATCAGTAATAGGTTGGAGGATGCCTTGTATGCCAGACACAGGGTATCTCTTAGCAGTCTGTATGATGCTGAGTATAGTGACAGGGCTTTACGTTGGTCCATGTAGAACATGTTATTTAGGGCTTGTATCCTTTTAGTATGTTATCTCTGTGGACATTCCAGTTGCTGCATGTGTCTGGAAAGATACAGGCCAAAGGGGCATTTATATTCAATGACTGGCCTAATGAGGGCTGAGTAAAGGGGAACAATAACATCCTTATATCTAGACACAATCCCTTTATTTATAAGCTGTGCAATACAGAAGGACTTTCTTAAACAACAAAAACATGTTGTCAAAAGTCAGGTCACTGTTCACATACGTTCCCAAATTCTGAACAATTGGGTCAAGTATGGTAGTTCCATGGGGTAAACGGCTTCCCAAAGGATATAATAAAACATTTTTGACATTTAATTTCAGACCATGACTTTGACACCAGTTATTTATTTGAGAAAAACATTCTTGCAGGATGTCAAAGTCATTTGGGGATTTAATCACAGCTCCTAGCTTGCAGTCATTTGCAAACTTCATCAGCCAGAGCCCTTGGGTATTGGCTTTTACTTCAGAAAAATAGATGCAAAACAGGAGAGGTCCCAGCACAGAACTCTGGGAGACTTCACTGATAACTGGTCTCTTTGTGGAGGTAACTGCCCCTATTTTGATTATCTGCATCCTATCTGTGAGCCAGTTGGCAATCCAGTTGGTGAAATGGGTTTATCCCCAGTTTATTTAGCTTTTCTACCTATGCCTGCATGAGAAATTGAGTCCAAAGCTTTTGCCAGGTTAAGGTGTGCTGTGTATACCATTTTGCTTTCATTCATCGCTTTGGTGACCTTTCAAAAAAATCCAGGAGGTTGAGTGATCTTGACAGTACAGGTGTGTAAAATCTTACCTTAACAGTAGATGCCCTTCTTTTCACTGTTGCAGTATTCGTCACAGTAGGCGTTTCCAGCCACGGATAGCCCAATGTCCAGCCAGTACACCAAAGGCTTTAAAACTTGCAAGTGTCGTACATCAGACGTATGCTCCCCATACAGGATATAGGACATGAAGGTAAAGTACAGATGCAGTTACCCAGAAGTGAATTGTCCTAGAAGATAGCAGTCTACATATTACAAACAAAACCATGCACATCCAGAAGGAGAAAATGAAGATGGAAAAGGAAACTTTCAGCCAGGTGGGGAACCAAAGTAAAATCCAAAGTAAAAAAGGGGGTTGGAGGGAGGGAGCGAATACTGCAACACTGAAGAGAAGGACATCTACTGTTTTGGTAAGATTTTACACAAGTGTACCATGTCCTTCTTTATTACTCTTGCAGTACTTTTCACAGTAGGGAGAGTAAAAAAGCTCACGAAAAGGATCGGGAGGTGCAAGGCTGGGAACAGCCCTCAACAAATCCATGTAGAATGGGTCAAGCAAAGCCTACTCTGGCCCTAGAAACCATATTCAATTTATAATGCTTAGTAAAGGTATGCACTGAAGATCAAGTACCAGCTTCAAGGATGGAATTGGTGTCCAACACCTTGAAGAAGGCACCAGAAGAGGCAACAGCCCTAGTGAAGTGAGCTCTAACAGAAGTAGACAGGCATTTTCCATGAAAAAGAAATGACAAAAAGAAATAGCCTTAGAAATCCAGGAGGAGATGGTTTGCATAGAAACAGCCAAACCCAGTGTTCTGGGATGAAATGAAACAAAACCTGATCAGATTTATGAATGGCCTTTGTTTTATCCAAATAATACCTGAGCTGTCTGTGTAAATCCAAAGTATGTAAAACCTTCTCACTAACAGACTGAGGAGAAGGAAAAAGGAAGAGAGTTGAACTGCCTGATTCAGGGACAACTCATTGACCACCCTGGACATAAAAAAAGGATTTGTATGAAGAGACACTCTGTCCCTGTGAAAAAACAAAAAAAAAGCGGTGGCCATAAAGAACCGAAGCTCAGAAACCCTTCAAGCAAAAGTAATAGCAAGTAATAAAACAGTCTTCCAGGTACAATGTTGCAGAGGAGCTGAATCTGTAGGCTCAAAAATGAGCCTGGGGCAATTCTTCTAAAACAAAATGAAGGTCCCAAGGAGGAAGAATGGGCTTCTTTGGGGGCCTAAGATGTAGGATGCTTTTAAGAAACTGTTTGACCCCAAGGCGAGATGCCAAAGGAGGATTCAAGGGCAGACAAGGAGAAACAGCTGGCAAGTGGGCGTTTGCCAAAGAATAGGCCAAGCCAAACTGGAGCAACTTACATAAAGAGCAGAGAACCAGAGGGACCTCCACTGAAAAAGGATCCTTGTTGTGTACATGGCAACAGACAGAAAATCTTTTTCCATTTGGACATATAAGACTTTCTGGCTGCAGTTTTTCTTGCCTCCTGTAAAACCTTAAGCATGCCCTCAGAAAAGAGGTGCCTAAAAGAAACCAAAACCCTTTCTCCCACAGTGTCAATTGAAGACTGAACAAATGAGAATGGATGAGTGACCCCTTGTCCTATGTGAGGAGGACGACCTGGTGAGGTAACATGTGATGACTGCCCCTGGCCAGATGCTTTAATGGGGGGGAAACATTGCTTGTTTCACCCAAAAGGGAGTCATTAACAAGATTTTTCAGGAGTCCAGTTGAATCTTCTCCAGGACTCTCAAAAGTAGTGGAAGGGGAGGGAATGCATTAAGAAACATCCCCCTTCCAAGGAAAAGAAAGGGCATCCATTTTCCAAGCCAGGTGGCATGGCACTCTGGAACAGAAAAGAAGGAGTTGCCTGTTAAGAGTTTCCTCCCACATTCCCAAGACATGGAGTAGGTGGATTAGTCACTCTAAATTGGCCCTAGGTATGAGTGTGTGTGTGTGTGTGTGTGTGTGTGTGTGTGTGTGTGTGTGTGTGTGTGTGTGTGTGTGGGGTCTATATCAGAACATCGAAGTATTAAAACTTCGAATATTCTGATATCGAACACTATTCAGCGAGCGCTAAGAATAGTGAAGCTGCAGAACAGCAAATTCTTTCCTCTGGAAAGAATTTGACTGGCCGTTTCTGTGGCTTCGCTATTCTTAGCGCCGTGGTGGAAAGCTATGGGTTGGGTTCAGGTAAGTGTGCGATTGTTTGTACATTAGGGTTAGGGTGTGGATTAAGCATGTGTGCGATAGTGACAGACTTTAGGGTTGGGGCGGTTTAAGTGATTTAGGGTTAGGGCGCGGGTTAGGTGATTGTGTGATAGTGATGGACCTTAGGTTTAGGGTTTGGGTTAAGGTAAGTGGGTAGATAGTAGTGTATATTTAGTTTAGTGTAACGTTAGATGTAGGAATTTAAGTGTATGTATGTGGTTGCTGTTTGTTTGATGTGCTTGTGTTGTGTGCATGTGTTTCGGAGCTGCGAATTGTTTCCATGGGAAAAAAATTGCTGTTCTGAATGTTCGATATTTTCATGTTTAGATGTTTTAGGGCCGATGAAATAGCATTCGCTATTTTCATCTTTCGATAATGTGATATAAATGCTGTGTGTGTGTGTGTGTGTGTGTGTGTGTGTGTGTGTGTGTGTGTGTGTGTGTGTGTGTGTGTGTGTGTGTGTGTGTGAGTGTGTGTGTGTATGTGTGTGTGTGCGCGCACACACGCGCAAGTGTGTGTGTGTGTGTGGTGCATCCTTCAAGGAGGATTGGGCCTTGGGCTAGCAACCTGAGCCCGTAAAACCTGTAGTTGCTACAGAAACAATGAGCACTGAAAGTGCTCATTACCCTGTGTACCACATGGTGCGTAAATAGGAAAGACAGAGAAGAGACAGCCTGTTCAGAGGGGAGGCAAAAAGATCTACCTGAGGAATACCCAACTGATGGACTATGTCCAGAAAGACATCTATGTGACGTATCCATTTGTGAGCCTGTGTTTTGGACCTGCTAAAGGTGTCTGCCACTATGTTTTTCTCAGAGGGAATATTCATTGCCTGAAGACTTAACTGATAACTAAGAGCCAGATGTCATGCCTACATAGCCAACCTGCAAAGAAGGTAAGATTTTGTGTCCCCCTGCTTGTTGACATACCACATCTCCGTGGTATTGAATATGTAAACCTTCAGAGGGCCTGGACAGATCATGTGGTGAAAAACCTTTAGGGTCAGAATCAGAGCACTCATCTCTTTGATGTTGATATGGTCTGACCTCTGATAAGGGGGCAAAGACCTTGGATTTTCAGATGACCACAGGAAACTCTCCAACCTCTGTCTGAAGCATCTATGAATAGTTCTTGAGAAGGAACTGGAGGCCGAAAGGGCAGGCCTAGGATGAGGGAAACTTGCTGAATCCACCACTCTAATTCCTGTTTTAGGCAAGGAAGGGAGGCACACTGAAATCTAGCAGGTGGCAATGCTGAAGCCAAAGAGACTTGAGGTACCACTGAAGCTTCCACATGTGCTGTCTGGCAAGAGGGAGCACTGAATAGAAGAAGACATGAATCCCAGGGCTTGAAGAAATGTTCTGGCTGTAATAGCAGTCAGAGGACGAAGAGACTAAAAGAAAGTTGTCAAGCACAAAACTATTGGAGGTAGAAGAGAGGCCAACATTGGTGCTGTTTGACTCCTGCAACCCAGATACACATGGTCCTGAGTGGGAGGCAGGACAGACTTTTGAAAGTTAATAGTGAACCTCAGGCTTTGTCGGAGAGAGCTGGTGAACTTCAGATCCTGTAACAGTTGACAGGGTGAAGGCATCTGAAGCAAAAGGTCATTTAGATATGGAAAAATCTGAATGCCTTGGAGCCTGCAAAAGGCAATCACAGGAGCTAGGCATTTTGTGAATACCTTTGGGGCAGTAGAGAGGCCAAAGGGCAAAGCAGAGAACTGAAAATGAGATGAAGAAACAAGAATATAAGAACATCCTGAAAAGAGGTTAAATAGGAATAAGAAGGTAAGTATCCCTCAAATCTAGGGACACTAGAAAAGCCTGGGGTAGAATGAGAGGAAACAACATTTGAAGAGTAAGCATCTGGAGGGTAGGAACTTTGAGAAAGGTGATGAGCAAGAAGAGATCCAGAATAGGTGTCCAAGTGCCTTCCATTCAAGGAACCAGGAATATTCTGGAATAAAAATCATTTCCTACCTGAGAAGGTGGGAGAGATTGAATAGTTCCCTGGTCTCACAGGGACCAAGAACTTCCGAGAAATGAGGAAGCTGCTCCAGAGGCGGTTGGGGAATCTATGAAAAAAGAGGGAGAGAGACTTCCACACCATGCCTGATGGATGATAGATAGAACCAAAGAATCCAAGATGATGATATGCCAGTTTGGAAGACAGAGTGAGAGCCAAAGGGACAAGGGAACCTGGCCGAGGGGTGGGTGGGGAGTCAAAGACAAGCAAGTTTGTCTGATAAAGGAGGCATCTGAGCCACAGGAACCTAAGAAGATTTATCAAGAGGAGCCTGCCTACCATGTTTTCTGCCTTTTGTGGCCTGACAAGGCTGCCTGTGAACAAAAGCAGACTTAGTAGGATAGTTTCTCTGGAACTTAGCGATAGGGGATGCAAAGATATGTTTAAGATCCTGCAAGGCTTTATCTTTTTTCTGAAGAGACTTAAACATCTCAGCAGCAGCGATCCCAAAGAAACTTTTAGTATCCAAATGAGCATTCAGCAACTTGGCCAACATGCCTTCAGGTAAGGACTGCAGGGGAAGCCAAGAGTAATACTTCATGACAAACCCAAAGGCAGCAGCTCTGAAAGATGTATCAGCAGCATCATAGCTACTCTTGATGCAGTAACCAGCCACCAGAACCTCAAACTGATAGAGCAGAAGATTCTGCTTCAGAATTAAGGAAATCAGAAATGACCTGACAAGCCTGGGCAATCAAGGACAGAGCATATCTAGTCATGTGGGTCTAATAATTGATGGCCCAAAAGGCCAAAGTAGAAGCAGTATAAACCTTCTTACCAATTCTCTCAATTGCTCTACTATGGATCCACCATGTGGGTTTGTTTCTTGGGCTTGCTCTGCCCTTGTTTCTATGGGGTACAGCTGCATCTATGCAGCTGTTTACATGCTGGTATAGTGTGGTGGTATACATTTCTGCATATTCAATGGATTTAACTAGGTTTGGTGGAGATTTGAAGCTTGCCAATGAATCATTTAGGAGTGGGTAGTTTACCTTAAAGAAACTTCTAAAGATACCTTTGGTGGAAGGGATCTATGTTTTCAGTTTTATTTTGAAGAAGACTGCTATATGGGCAGACATAACAAGTGATGAAGATACACAAGATCATCCCATATTAGAAAGGACAAGATTCAAGATGTTATTCCCCCTAGTGGGTATGCTGACTAATTGTTCTGGGGCATTTGTACTGACACAGTCTAGGAATCTCTGTGATTGTGCAATAGTGGTGGTGTAGGTTTTCCAATTTATAGTTAGTTTAGTTTACCTGGGAAAATAGTATTGGGTTTAATACTGATTGTTTCTAGTTCCTGTAGATAGACACTGTGACTTTCTTTTGCCATAGAGAGACTTCTATACCTAGCTAATATATTACATGGGACATTTCTGATGGTTATTTGGACATAGAGAAGTTCTAGTGCATCATGCTGTTTTACCAGCCTTGATGTGAGTCTCTTCTGGATGTAGATTGACAGACATCCACCGTTTTTCCCTTCCTGTGCAACAGCTGGTATAAATGTGTGGACAGTGTTATAGCCCTGCATAGCTGAAGTGCTCTCCACCGTGTCTCAGTCACTTCATAGATGTCAGTGTCTTCCAGGGTGAGAAGAGCTTGTAGTTATTGAAGTTTCTTGTTCAGTCTCCTAGCATAGATCAGTAACACCTTCACATTTTCCTTTGCTTGTTTTGTTTTGTTGATAGGTTTATCAAGTGGTATTGCCTAAAAAAGGCACAATGGGCCTGGACAATACCTTTGCCAATAATTGAAGTCCTATAAGGGACAGATGCAGGCTGTCTCTGGGAAAGTAGCATGGTCTGTCAATCATATCCTCCCAGGCTGACAAATATTGGACCTCCTTTAAATGACACCAAAAACTTAATCAATCTGTTTGTACCTGTCCAAACATTCGTCACAACCGGAATGACTGCAATGCTTAAAGACTAAAAAAAGTCAGGGGTCTAAAGCATAAAAACTATGCAGGGTGTCTCAAAGTCTTGTTCCTCTTTTCAGTATCATGCATGCTACTGAGAGACAAACTCTGCCTCACTTACAGATCTTCAACAGACCATATTCAGTCAGACATATTACATATTCGCAAGTCAAATGGTATAAATACCTCAAGGGATCTCGGTCTCTTTTGCAAAAGAACTAGAACATGTTGGAGGGAAAGGTATGTATCACAGATAATACCATTTCTGTGGAACCATTTACATTCCACATAATGCAAAGTATTATTCTTACTCTATTTGAATGTAGTTTGGGCAAACTGATGAGTAGCATCCCTGGTTTAGAATTTCTGTCCTTCATGGATGGGGGGAATATGTAAAGTATGTAAAATATCCATGTTCAGCCAATCTCTGGGTTATTCATATGCAAAATAGAAGGGCTTCAAATTACCATGGGAATGTAAGGCAAGGCTTCTTAAGATCCTTACGAAACAATAGCCTAGTAAGTACCTATGACCCTGTGAAATGAAAATCTCTTTATATAGACTATATATCAACGTGTCATTTATAATAACAACACCTTCATGCTCACTGAGTAATCATTTATGTTATATTGAAATATTTCAGGTGCTGAGGTTATACCAAATGCAGGGTCTTGAAACAAAACCTTCCAAAAGGAGTAATGAAGAATGTCAGCTTTTTACTTTTTACCTCTATAGTTTTTTGTCAAAATCCACTGGAAGCATCTAATGTGAAAACCACCTTAGCATTGACTAGCATAGGTGCTACGCCTTCTAGTGTAGGTAGAATAAAACTTTCTCACACGTTTGCATCACCAAGCCTCTTTTAATCAACACATATTCATAGACTGTCATTTTTCTATACTAGTGGGACCATGTGAGCACACCAAGGCTTTTCACTCTTTTAATTTCTGCCCTTACTTGAGACAGCATATGGAATAGCATTCTCTACAGTGTGATAACCCATAAATGTTGACAATACTGAACCAATTTATGTATAAGAACATAGTTTACCACTATAGCCTTTGTTTTATCTTCATTTATTTTATATCTTGAAAATTTTAAACTGTCTCAAAATGTTCAACAAAACTGAATTGTCCTTTTCTGGATTTATCAAGCACAGAGTGATATCATCTTCCAAGAAAACTAATTTTTGTGGATTACCATACCAGTTATATCCCTGAAATTGTGAGGCTCTTATTTTCTTTGCTAATGGCTCTAAGTATAAAGCAAATAAAGGGGAAAGCGGACATCCCTTCCTGTTCCCTCTGTTCAAACACACCTTGTCAGATATAAACCCCTCCCCACCTTAAATCTTGCCTCCGACCCTTCATATAGCTTCATAATTAACCCCATTATTCTATCATGGAATGAAAATGCTACCATTGCCCTACTCAAGATCCCAACTGATTTTATTGAAAAAAATCTCTACTTCAAGACCCACCGACAATTGTAGTCTCATCCTCCATTCTGCTTCCCTCTAGCTATTGTGTCACTCTTTAAACTCATTTGAGTTTCATGAATATGAATTCTCACTTGCCAGTTTGCCGCATTATCAGACAGAGTAGTAGCTGAACTCAGGGCAAATTGTTTCTGAACATTATTATCAATTTTATTCTCAGAAGCACTTGCTTAAATTCATTTTGTCTTATAAACAACATCAAAACATCCTAGACTTTTACATCTCTTACTCCTTTTGCTCACTGCTGTGGCTCAGCATGATAATAGTTATACCTCATGCATTTGCCAAGCTTACACTCACTCAGCTTTTCATGCATTCACTTATCTTGACCAGCATTATATCTTGTTTCAAAATTAATATTTTCTCTTCATTTCAAAACACACACACACACACACACACACACACACACACACACACACACACACACACACACACACACACACACACACACACACACCATTTAATGTATTTAAATTAGCATTTGTTTTCTTTACTGTTTCTGCCTCTTTGGTGATTTATGTGACCTTTTTAAAATTAACAGAAGAAGTGAATATCCATAGTTACATCAAGTTAAAGAACAATTTAATAAAACTTTAAAGCATATAGCCAGTCTACTACATATCAATGCAACATTCTAAAAATTCCGTTAAAACTACTTTTTAAAAATAATAGTGTAAAAAGAATGGAAACTATCTTTGAACATCTCATGACCTCAAAAATAGTCCAAATGACTTTGAGTACAATCTTAAGATTAGTTAGCCAGGAGATATTGTGAGCAGCAGTGGCTAAAAGAAAGGTCTGAAATGAATCAGTCCTGTTATAGTCAGCACTTATTGTCCATGGCAAATACTCCTAGTGAAATAAAGTACAGCATAGGGGTAATATTCTACCATTCAAGAAACCAAATCTGGACAGTATGATCACTGGCAAAGGTGGCAAATTGCAGTCTGAGTACAAACAACCAAAAATGTTTCAAATGATAAAATAGTAGACAATTGTAAATCAAAATGTCTGTAGGCAGCCACCTGCTGCCATCTTCAGACATGCACATATTTATGAAGATTTGTGTGTCCCAGATATAATGGTGTGATTTTTTTTTTAACCTACAAATCGGCAAAGTGCAGAGCCATAGTTGGCTCATCTGGCACCTGGTGCTGTTCCCTGATCTGTCATCCCACATCTCTAAGTTGTAGACAAAAAAAGCACATTCCCCAGCCTGGCTCTTTCTTCTGTACTTGTGTACTACAAAGAAAAAATTATGGCATAAACAGGGTCAGGAGATTTACAGGTAGGTAAAGGTGGGGACAGACTACAGTTTGTGCAAAGTTCAGAAAGCAGCCTGTTGGGCAGAATGTTTTTAGGTAGGCAGTTCACAGTAGAGGACTGCTTTATTCTTCTTATGTCATAGAACAGCATAAGGGCTCATTCATACCTCTCAGATTTGCCTGATTTTCAGGGACATCCTTGGTTTTGACTCAAATTTTACCTCTGTCTCTCTTACTCCCTTCTAAACCTCTTGACTTTTGGAGAAAAAGGTGGTGAATTACACTTAAATAATGGCAATAATTAGAGATGTAGGCTTCTTTTACTTAAATAAGTTATACTAATTAACATTCTCTTATTAAGTCACTGATTCATGTTAATAGCAATCATATTTTAAAAAATGTCCCTGATTTTTCCTGGATTTGTCTCCGATTCTGTTGAGATCTATCCCAAATTCATTTGAGAACTGTGGTTCATCTGTCTTGTTTAGAGTTATGGGGTGCAGGAGTTGATCCCTTATTTGATGGATTGAGTCAAATAAAAAAAAATGTATTGACAAGTTATCAGATGCTACCAATGAAATGACTGAGTTGACTGTTATGGGATAGGTTGAACATTACTTGAAAGAGTGGGGTAAAGCCTGGTGAGATATTCTTCCCTAGTTATAGCTTATGGGATCAAATGGAAATGATGGAAGGATGGTGTACACTTCAGCAGGAAGACACCCCTTACCAGTTGGGATTTGAAGTACACGCCTATAGGATGATGTGATCAAGGGGGAAAGCTGTGCTTCCCTAAACTGTAAGTGAATACCTTGCTGGGTCAAGTGGAAATTATATAAAGGAGGATGGGTATGTTCCCATTGTAATAACTGAGGTGACTTTAGCAATACCAAAACAGTGTGGTATGGATGAGTGGCAGAGTGATGATTTGAACAGTTCCAGGCTGCATGAGTATACTCAGGGGCTTCACGCTACTGCACTGCACAAAAATGTAATCCGTCTAGATATGGTTAGATTTAATATAAAGAACATGGTGCTGCTAGGAATGTATGTCATGGAATTTGGAAATAAATTTCAAAGAAATGGTGTTAGAATATAAAACGTGTGTAGAAATATGAAAAAGGATGTGTAAAGATGATTGGATCATAATGCAAATTATACCATGCGAACATCGCAAACCCAACAAATGTGCATGCTGATTGGCTAATCCAACCAGCGTGCACATAGTAAATCCTACAAGAAACAACGCAAAAAGTCCGGTCACTAAATATCATGCGGCGACAGCAAATAAACAGTAAAGTAAAGTAAATCTAATACCCAAAACACACAACAATTTAACGAAAACACAGAAAACTAACCAATTTCCATACTACACTCCTCATTCCCTCACCTCGAACACTAAACAAATAAAAAGTCATGCAGTCACAAATACATCACACACACACTACATAACCACCACTTATAACACAATAAAACCAAGCATTCTCATAAAACCATTCACTTAACTATATTCCCTACAATACCTATACACAGACAACTCCAAAAATGTACATACTAAAAACACACCACACATCCCTCGCAAAGTCAAAAACACACACCATACCAAACGTCCACATCAGCATACATCTAATAAAAGCGCATACAACACCACCATCTAGTGACCAAATAGTAAAAGTACATATTTTAAAAAAATTAATACAAATTAAAACTACACCACATTTCAACATACCAAAAACTACTAAAACATAACTACACGTTATAAACTTCTACACTGCTTAAACTATATTATACCAAGCACCACCTGGCCCTTTCCTAACATTTCCAGAAAAACTAAAAAATAACATGTATTTAAATTAAAACAGAAATAAACAATAAACACAAACTGAAAGTGTGGACTATTTTATCTCACAAAAAGTGGAAGAATACAAAAAAAAGCAAACAAAAACATAAATAACAACAATACAAACATAATACAAAACAACACACTCCGTGAGTTTTTGTACTTTTATAGGACATTTATAAAATCCAATAAAATCTTACAAAGACCCTTTATAAAACCCATTTCATAAAATTTGTTTTTATATAACTTGTTCCTACAAAACTTGTTTTTATAAAACCCGTTTTTATAAAATCTGTTTTTTATAGAATCTTATAATCTAAATGAATGTAGAATTGTTTTTGTAAGTTGGCTCAAGATGTATCTGTACATTATTGATAAATCTTGTTAAGAAAAAAGGCACTGTTGTATTTAGAAGACACATAGTATCTCTTTAAACTGCTGTGTTCAAATAGTATTTGATGACATCACAATGTTTCTATATTTAAACATAGACTGGCGGGAAAGCCATTGTTTGTCTGAAGAAGTTTGGACACTGTCTAAACGAAAAACGCTGTTTAGCGTTTCACGTAACTTTGTTCGGCTTAATTAAAGATTTTCTGATTACTTTCCAAAAGTTGGTGAAGGTCGTTTTGTGGATTTGGCTTGAAGAAGCGTTCCTTTTGCGGTTTGGTGCCTGTTCCTTCTCATTTTTGGGCTTTACAGAGTGTGTTGTCTTTCTTTCCAGTTCTCGGATAATACAAAACAAACTAACACCATGGTATAATAGCAATAACCCACTTCTGGGTGTGGGTAATGCTGGATTTACCCACGGTTGTCTTTGTTTGGTCCCTCGGGCTTCGCCCTCGGGACCAAACCACACCAACCATGGGTAAATCCAGCATTAGCCACACCCAGGCGTGGGTTATTGCTATAGTACTGAATCATGAAGTTGTATATTAATGCATTATTAACACTTTGTCTTGCAAATAAAATATAATAAAAACATTTATGTGTGCTGGTGAGATTTTGTGGAGGAAAGT
The DNA here is from genome assembly GCF_019279795.1 of Protopterus annectens. NCBI lineage: Eukaryota > Metazoa > Chordata > Ceratodontiformes > Protopteridae > Protopterus > Protopterus annectens. The sequence goes on from NC_056741.1 coordinate 414,028,977, forward strand.
TCAGGAGAAAGAAAATTTGGGAGTTATACAGTGTGTCCCAGTTCCCCTACTACACCCAGGTGCAAAAAAATAATAGGCAGGACAGGCCTGAGGTGAAGGAGTCAGGCATCAATTAGAGGAGGGAAGGTAGATATGTCAGTTATACACCTCAAGGGCTGGGGTATGGACAGAATGACAGGTAGTGTGTAATATAATCAGGACTGGGAGTCAGTCTTTTACTTTGGCTTTGCTGAAATGAACAGACCTAGATGCCTTCCAAGTGGATACACAAAGTTTTAGCTAATTTGGTTATGAAGGATGACTAAACTTGCCCTTATGTCTTGAAATTAGTTGAGTTTCATCCTCCCTTGTTTGTGGGTTCAGGGTGTGCAGGTTGTTCCCTCTCAGATGTGTTTATGGCAAATGAAAAAACATTGGGTAATGGGGGTTATCAGATGTTACCTATGGGATGGCTAACCAGGCTTTTACAGGATGTTCTAACCTTTCCTTGAAAGGATGGGGCAAGGCCTGGTGAGATGGCTTTCACTAAATATTGTTGGTGAGCTAAATTTGCAATGGTGAAAGGGTAAAGGCATCCCTTTGGGATGGTACATTCAAGAGGGAAATCTGTATGTCTTCAAAGAGTAAATTAATACATTGCTGAGTGAAGGGAAAACAGGGTAAAGAAGAAGAATTATACTATCTTTGTAGTAACTGATACAGTATTGGGCATGAGTGAAAGAGTACTGAAATTAATAGTTCCAGACAGTACTGTGTATGGTCGGGGGCTTCATACAACTGACTTACAGGAAAATGTGATCTGTCTTAAAGTGGCTAATACAATGATATGTAATGATGAGATATCCAAGTCTACATATACCATAAATATGCATTACAAGCATAGCCATTTTAAGCCTGTTGTTTAGCAAATCCATTTTAAGAATGACCATATCCCATAATGCATTGTACCTAGTGGCAGTGTACTTGTGATGAATGAGCTGTTAACATTGTTCTTACCAAATTGCCATTTTGTATGGCTTTAATTAAAATGTTGATGTACCCAATGTTAATGACAATATTCTATGACATTACTGGGCAACTGGAAATGGTCATCATGACTTTGTGTCAGAAATGAGATGTGCTCCAGGAAATAAAAATGAAAATGTCTATCCAGTGAGAAAACCATGCAAATGAGACAAGTAGTATCTGCTAAGCTTTGAGTAAAGCATTTTACTAAAAACAATTTGTTTTACTTCACAAAGTTTAATTTATAATGAATTTAAGCTACTCAGCCCTAGAAATCTGAATTTTTGATAAAAAATGACAAAGTGTAATGCACCTGGGCTGTTTCACTTCTCAATACTATTTGTCTGGTATGCCTGGAGGTAAAGGTTTACATGCTTTAGAGTGGCAACAAAGTTATTTATGTATTAATTATTTTTATTTATTTATGTATTTATTTATCCATTAGGCTAGTGGCATCTTTTCAGGGAACCCAAGAGTTTATTTATACTACAAGGGGAAATTTGGACAAGGCATTAGGAAGCTTCTCCCACTTTTTAAGATAAGTGCTGCAGTGTCATTTACATCCACCTGAGCTACCACCAACTTAAGCAGATAGGACCTGCTTTAATGTCTCATCTGAAGAATGATACACTCAAAAGTACAGCACCCTCCCCTCAATGCTACACTGCAGTGTCAGCAATCCAGTCACCTGGAGTAGGAATAAAAGCCATAGCCTTCTGGTCTTCGAGCACCAAAGTGAGTGTGCTGCCGCTTGCACCACTGACACTGCTTAAATAAAGAAATAGAAAAATATTGTAGTAAACACTTTTGTAAACTCAGTGAGAAAGATGGTGGAGACAATATACAGTTCCTTTTCATTCTTAGAGGGCTAGAGCGCTACAGGTGGGTTACTTATCATTAAGCTTAATGATCAATTTGTGCCTAAAATAAAAGAACTATAGTATCTGAAAAGGTATGCTTCCATAGATGTGTACAAGCCAAAGTGATTGTGCTTAAGCTTTTCTAAGGTACGTTTATGAAATGGTTGGAGATTGTAGGGTTTAATGCAATGAAAAGACAAGCAAATCAGAGACAGAGTTGTTATCAGGCTTGCTCATGTGAAAGTGTCTCAAACGTTGCAACGTGAAGTGAATTTTGACATGATAATGGGGAGTTATAGATACAGCATATTCAAGCCCTTGGAGTAAAATATAAAAGGTAACAGATAAATGAGCATCTGCAGTAAGTAGCTTGGAAAATTTGTACTTTATTTATGGTAGAGTCTATATTGTTATGAAAGGAGAGTATGTCTTCTAATGAAACAGCAGGATATGCTTCTGTGTGTTGAAAGTGATTACATGCCCAGAAGTATTTGAAATATGGGAGATGGGAGCTAGTAATATTGGCTAATCTTTTAGCTGTACCAAACCTCATGACTGTGGATTTAATAATGTTGCTAGATAGCCTGTTGTGGGTAAGCCAGTTACAAAAAAGGTCAGAAGCGTTTGTCATATAATAACTAGCTGATGAGTAGACTGGTTAGCATATGTAAAGACTGCATCATCAGTACAGAGGATTATATTGAAATTTGGCAGTTTGCATGGAAGGCCATTTATATATTAAATAAAGAGTAAGGGTCCTAACACAGACACTTGAGGTACACTGATGCTGATAGATTCTGAAGATGAGTGACCATTTTGAACAGTTTTGGAGAAAGTTCTGTTAGAGAGGCAATTCTTTAACCACTTTGTCACTTCAGAGAAGAACAAAAACATAGTCTGCTAATTTATTTAGTAGTATGTTATAGTTAACTGCTTCAAAGGTTATCTTCAGATCAAGAAAGATGGCCTGGTTAATAAAACCTTGCTCAGTATTTGAGCAAATTTCTGTGGTTGTCTCAGTTAGGGGTCGCCACAGCAGAACTCCGGTCCGCTAATGATTGGCAGTAGATTTTTACATGCCGAGTTGCCAGCCCTGATGCACAACCTTCAACTAAGGTACGCCCATTCATGCATGTCTCCACACATAAGACGCTCTAGCTGAGAATCGAACAGGACGTCTTACTGTGAGGTGACAATGCTACCACAGCACCACCACTGCAGTCGCAGCACCAAAGCAAATTTCTGTGGTAAGTGCAAAAAATGCAGTCTTGGTGCTATATTGTGAGCAGAAACTGTGATGTTTATCAGTGAAGATATCCTGTTTTAGAATTTAATTGAGACATTGCTCAACAATACATTACTTAAACTTTTGCTAAAGGGCAAAGGTTTGCTATAGGTCTGCAGTCAGAAGCAGTCTTGGGATAAATTAGCTTTGGTAAAAGTCTGACAAGAGTCTGCTAGAAGCCAGAAGACAGAATACCCATAATAAAAAATAAATTGAGGATATGTTTGAATGGTTTGGAGAATAGTTTAGCCTTGGTATTCAGTAATTTGAGATGTAAATACTGAAACAGTAGGTTGCAATTATAGTTGATTTCTTTAAGGCGTTTTTCAATTATTTACTGGAAACTGACTTAAAAAATAAAAACAGGGATAGTTAAGAGTTATATGTAATGAGGTCTTAACATTGCTAACAAGGGAGAAAGTAGTTAGGGAATAGTTACACAGGGAGAGGAAATGTCGACAGTTTGCCGCTATCAGTCTAAGTGGGAGACATGAAGTAGTCTGACATTTTGAAAATAATTTATCGGTGAGTAGAGATTTTACTGAATTGCAGAATTTGTGGGGGTTTCCAAGATGGACTGTTTGGACAGTCCTAACATATGGGAAGTTTGCTTCACTGGTTTTGATTCTGAATTTGTGTTTTAATTCCTGAAAGATAAGGAGTTTGGAAGACTTTTATATATCCTTTTCCCATTTTACCAAACCTTATTCCCGAATTTCATCAAAGATATGAGATCTGGAGAGACCAATGGAGAGCGCTTTTTATGGTAAGTACAACATGATCTAGTTTGATAAGTCAGTGGTGGAGTCATTTCAATTATAGATTTGAGTCCAGTTAACTAAAAGAAGTTACTTTTCTAGGAGGAGATCAAAATTATCTGGAAAGGACTACGAAGTAATAGATCTGTTTGGTGTATTAGGGTTTTAATTAACCAGAGCTAAAGGATAGGGTCCTGGTCACTGAGGACATTTGGGGATATCTGTAGTTTTGACTATTTTGAAATATCTGTGATTTGCACATCAGTGACAGAAGTGATTTTAGCTACATGGTTGAGCCTTGTTCTATCCTTATCCAGTTATCAGAGATTGTATGTATTACATATTATTGCTAGGGGGAGTTTCAGAGAGGAATTCCATTTCAAGACTGGATCACCACAGATAATCAGATTATTATTCTTGGTAATATCTAGAATTTGTTTTAGAATATTTTCTTAGATATAAATAGTGGTAATAAACATTTTGGTGTCACAATCTACCCCCAAATAAAAATGTAATTAATCTGCAAGTGGGAATATAGACTGAAATACAATCTTTTTTCCCCATGGGGTATATTAAATTATTAAATTATATTAAATATTAGCTTCCTTTTTTCCATAGGTAGAACTCCACTTCCTTTTCTATTATCAGATATATTGCCAGCAAAAATAGTTTAGGAAAAAACATATGGGAAACTCCATAAAGAATAAGCTAAAGGATAGGGTTGTGGTCACTGAGAACATTTGGGGCTATCTGTAGTTTGGATTGTTTGTTTGAAATATCTGTGTTGTGCACATTAGTGAAATAAGTGATTTTAGCTACAGGGTTGAGCTTTGTTCTATCATTATGTAGTGAAAAACTTCTTCCAGAATTACAACAAGATGTTCAAACCGTGAGAAGAGAACTATACTAATTATATTTACAGGACTTAAACAGATCACAGTTGTATTCTTTTCTGCGTTAATTCTTGTGACTTAAAATGACGACATTTGTCTTCATGATATTGATGTGTTGGTTACCAGAATATCATACATCTGTTACATAAATATGACACAGTTCCTTTACATGTACATAGAGCCCATTACAGATAAAAGAATGGAATAGATTCTAGATGTTAGAATTGAGAACAATGTTCTGCTATAAGGACAATACAATTTTGGGGACACTTTTTGTATTAAGTCCTAGACCAATTTGCCATTGGTACAATGTGCCAACACTTAAAATTTTAACTTATGTATTATGTACATAATTAAATTGTATACTGTCTACTGTTAAAAACATTACAGTGCTCATGTGGTGTTATTGTATGTTACTAAATCACTTTACTTACATACTTTGTTAGATACTATTTGAATGCCAATCTAATTTAATTTTTGAATTTTAATGCAGTTACTTTATTTTGGGTGTTTGTATTTTTGGATGAACCAACTAACTAAAGAACCAATGGTATAGACACAGAAAGTTTTGGAAGACATGTGCTTACAAACAACTTGCATCACAGCAGCAATGTATCCAAACATACTAAGACACAAACATTCCTTAAGAACTAAATGTTATACAAGAGTCTTGACTACTCAAGAAGAATTTTATAAAACAGAAGACTATACTTAAATTTTATTTAGAAATTATAAGTAAACAGAAGTAATTACATGAATATTCACTCATGGGGATATCTACAGAGTAGGTGGAGAGAGTTTATGAGAGATGAGATGATTATGATGACCAATCCATCAAAACTTAAAACCCAGCAAACAAACAGGACTATAATATTCCTATACTAATATCTAAAATCATAGGAGTAGTAGGTCAACTGAGTTGATTGAAATCTGGATTGATGGATAAAAAAATTAGAGACTCTATTGAGATTTAGACTAACTATATTAGAAACATGAAGTCCCTAGATAGAAAGAATGTGTTAAAACCTTAACAAGGTCAATATTTTTCCAATTCCACATAAACCTTGCATGTTTAACTTGTAAGCAATGCAAATATATATATATATAGTTGCAAAATTCAACCATACACACCTTAATTGAAATATTTGTTCAAGGGAAACATGTTTCAAAACTAGAGATGTTATATACCACTCATGCAATATGTACACTTTTTTTTTGGTAAACCAATAAATCATTACGTGAGCTTAATAAGAGAAATACATTTATTATGTATTTAATATATTTTTTTAATATATGTTTTAACATATTTAACATTTGTGTTTTATGAGTTTACTTTTGTGTGTTTTCACAAGTCTATTGTATGTGCTTTCATAAGTTTTGTAGAATTTAGTAATGCGCATACATCATTCATACATCTTTAAAGAAAAGAAGAAAGAAATACAAAGCGCCAGCTTCTCCTTCTTTTACCTTTTTGTCCTGTTAAAGGACAGTCTGTGGAAATTTGGTGATTTATTTGCAGCCTGGTGCACACGCACCTCACTTTGGACTATTTTTGATTTTTTTTTTTTTTGGGTGCTTTGCTTGTCAGGTAACCTTGTTTTTACCTTTGTTCTATCATTAGCCAGTTTTCTGAGACTGTATGTATTACGTATTCCTGCTACAGGCAGCTGACAGAGGAATTCTAGTTTAAGTCTGGACCACCACAGATAATCAGTTTATTACTTGGTAATGTCTAGAATTTGATTTAGAATATTTTCTGGGATATAAATAGTTGCAATAAACAGTTTGGTGTCAACCCCTCCAATGAAAAATTAATTAGTCTACATTTGGGACAATGGCCTGTAACACAACTGTTTTTTGCTAGTAGGGAGAGACAAAGATGAATTCCTTTTTTTACTGTAGTTAGAACTCCACCTCCTTTTGGAGTATAAAATATATTGTCAGAGAAGATAGTATAGGAAAAAGAAAAATATGGGAAAATCCAGAAAGAATCCTTAAACCACCCAAGATTCTGTAATAGCAATTATTTTAGGGTTGTAGTGAGATGCCCACGTTTCTAACTGCCCCATTTCTTATTTATGCTACAAATATTCAGAGAGGCAATAGATAAATATTTAGCATAGATGGTCTGAGAAGTGATTCTTGGGTTGCAGTGGGTGTTGTCTGGGATGAGGACAGTGGCTAAAATAAGAAGAGTAAAATGCTTTTGGAACTTAAAAATGAATTGTAATGGGGCATATCTGAAAATAATTTCAGTTGCGTGTATCATTTTAATTTGTTTTGTTTTTGTTAATGAAACAGCAAAAAGTTTATAGCATTGCCACCTCTGAAATATTATTGTTTGTAAATTACCTAGAATTGATGAGGTAGAGAGACAGTGGGGTAAGGTACATGACAGTATAATGGGATGTTTCAGTGAGAAGAGGAATGAGAGGATGTAGTAGATAAGAAGGAAACCAACCAAAAATGGATTCAAGTTCATTGATACCACTGAATTCTACTGTTTGATGGGCTTTTTGAAAAAGAGAGGAGTTTTTAAATAGCAACATAATGGCATGGCTAAGCAGAGGAAGCAGATGTAATAGTGGAACATGTCATTAAGATTTTAAGTTTAAAGAGTTGTGTGGGGGGCATGGTCCTATTGCTTATAAATGTAATGAGGCAATGCCAAGTAAATCCTAGGCGTACTGACCCTTCCCTGCACCACAGACTCCAAAAATCCTCCCATGTCCTCTTTTATTCCTTCCACCCCCATCTTCCAGCTGTACAGTGATACCAATCCTACTTCCCTGCCTTGGATTTACATGGTTGTCCATACCCGTTATGACATGCTGATATATCTGCAGATAATTCTGACTTCCTTTCACTGCCTGGCCACTTTATTTCCTTCTTCAGCTGCTTAGCTGCTCTTGTCTAGCCCTGGAAAAATTGCTTACACATCCTTTTTTTCTGTACCATTAATTTTTTTAAATTTTGCATGTGCCAAGGTTATTGCTTTGCATGTGTAGTAGGGTGAAACCATTTTGACCATCAACATTTGAGTAAGCACAATACAATCAGATATATAAACAACGGTTGTGTTGTCATCTACCCAAAGCAAGCTCAGATTACTTAACTACTGCTTATTTATACTACCTAATCCCAACATGTTATTCAGGTGTAGATAGGTTCTATTACCATATAACAAGAATATTAACATCTTCCTAACTTCCACCAGTAAACCTATTTCTACTATCATTTCCTTGAACATAATATTCACTGAACCTCAGGGACTGCCGCCTATCCTATGATCAACTTCTTAAGAACCTTAATGTGGCGAATCATATGCCATTCAGTAAACATCCCAGATTAACTGAAGAAGGGTAGAGAAGAGATGGCATAATGGTTAAGGTTTTAACCTCACATATACAATGTACAGGGTTTGATTCTGACCTCTAGTTATGGACTAGGCTTGTAATAGTGTACAGACTGATAGCCTAGCATTTACCTATGAAAAACTGTATAATTTATCAACAGATTTCCTTTCATATGCTCCCATTACCTGAATTAACAAATTAAGCCAACTCAGGCAAATTATCAATGTGCTCTTCTGCTAGTCAAATATAAAAAAAAATACAGAATACCTCCATTGCTTCAAGTAGGCTTTACTACAAGCAGAAATACAGGCACACATTCCTGCCACCATGTCAAATGACTGACTGCACCAATGAAGGTCTGTTAGGTTCACTGAAACCAAGACAAATGAGGATTCTCACATTTGCTTATATTACCTCCTACTCAAGGCTTCCACACATAGTAACAGTAAACCCACTTATGCAGAGGCCCTTAACATTAACCTGCCCAAGCAACAAGGACCACCAAAGCTAAAATGCAAACAAACACCAATCATAACCAAAGTGTCACATAGCTCACAACACCAGTGTGCCACCCAACAACAGCCCCTAAGGCAAGACAACATGCCCAACACATTAGTCATAGGTGACTCTATAGTCAGGTACACTGATGTCCCACTCACCAGGCTGAACAAGGAGAAAATTATAGTCAGCTGCCTGTCGGGTGCCAGGATCCGCCACATCACGCATGCACTCAAGTCACTCCACAACAAGTACAGATATGACTCTGTCATTGTCCATGTTGGAGTGAATGACTTGAGATGTACCTCCCTGGACTACATGAAAAGAGACATGGAATAGCTCTCAGATCATGTGGCCCAGGCAGGTATGACCCTAGCCCTGAGTAGCATCCTGCCTTCGCCCAGAATGATACCACAGTATAAGGACAAAATGATTGACTTCAACAATTGGCTGTTTCTGGTGCCATTCAAAGGGTATCCAGTATCTGTCTGCCTGGGATGACATGATCAACAGACCACGATGTTTTGCCAGAGATGGTCTGCACCTGTCGCCCCTGGGATTCAGGTTACTGGCTAAGCTCTTGCCACCCCTATAGTGCCTTTTTTAGGCAAGGGTCAAAGGATAAAACCACCACCGTAACAGATATAAGCATGCAAAATCTGAAGGTAATGCTACTCAATGCTAGAAGTCTAAACCTCAAAATGCAGTCTCTCAGGGCACTTCTAAAAATGGAGAACATCGATATCTGTGCAGTAACTGAGACCTGGTTCAAGGCTCCAGAGAGCACCCCTGCAATACCAGGCTACAACTCTTACCACACTTTTCGGCCACCAAACCAGGACCAAAACACTAAAGGCGGAGGAGTGTCCATATAAGGATATTCACACCGCCAGGCTAGTTGCCTAACACAATGCATATGAAATTCTACAGGTACAACTAATACTAGGTAAGACTGCAATCCACATTGTAGCTTGCTACAGATCCTCCACCATGCCCTAAGGTTCTCACTACACCTTTCTAAACATACTGGAAAATATTAAGATACAACCAAACACCCTAATGCTGGGTAATTTCAACTACCCTGCCATTAATTGGGAAAACTACTAGGGCACCAACACCTTAGCCCAATGGTTCTTGGAATTCATAAATTCCAATGCCCTGGATCAACTAATCCATAGTCCCACCAGGGGCTCAAATGTCCTATAACTGATCATTACCAACATGGGAGATCGATGCTCCATGCCAGTGGTCTCCCCCCTCATTTGTCAGGTCTGACCATAAGCTAATCACCCTTGATGTCCACATCCCACTCCCACCTCCCAGTAGGGAAACCTCCATAAAAAACTTCTCCAAAGCTAACTTCATGCTACTCAAGTCAGAAGTGGCAAACTTCATGACACCCATGCAGACAGGAACTGAAAGTTCAACTGCTGAATCTTACACTAAGGCACTGAATGAGCACATCCGCTCATGCATGAATCGTGCCATTCCAAATAGAACCAAGATGTTCTCCTCCAAAAAAAAGAAGCCAATCTGGTGGTCCCCTGCCATAAACAAACTATACAACAGAAGGAAGAAACTGTTTCAGAAAAGAGAAACATCCCAGGATGCAAAATACTCCCTTACCAGCCTCAGTAAGAAGCTGAGATCCCTCATAAAATTCTCCAAAGCTAGTTACAAAAATAAAATTGCCAAAGATTCCAAAGACAACCACAAGGCATTATATGGTTATGTCAGGAATCTAAATGGCAATGCTCAGATTTGTTCTGAGCTACAACAGAATGGCATTAAATATACTGATCCCAAGGATATTGCTAATATCCTGGCAGATCGATTCAGTGCCAGCTTCACCCCCCCTCTCACCCCCTAAAGGGTCCAGCTCAATACCAAAAGATTGCCAAATTCCCGTAATGACAGCCACACAGGTAAAAAATGCACCCTCCAAAGCTAAGAATACAGCAGCCATGGGATCAGATGACATCCCAGGCTGTGTACTACATGAACTACAAATTGAACTGGCACCTCACCTAAGTGTCATTTTTAATCATAGCCTCACCTCAGGCTTCGTGCTCAATGAGTGGCGCACAGCTACAGTTATCACACTCCACAAGGGGGGATCCACCTTGGATCTCGGGAACTATCATCCCATCAGTCTGACAAGCCTGATCTGCAAAGCCATGGAATGCATTATCATGGAACTTATAAACAAAGACATTGGCAACCTTCAAACACTGGACCCCACCCAGTTTGGTTTTGTAAAGGGTCGATCTTGTCTTCTCAACCTGACTGACTTCTTCGAATAAATATCCAGAGCCGTGGATGAGGGCAAGGCAGTCCACACAGCCGATCTGGACCTTGCCAAGGCCTTTGACACCATCCCCCACTCTGGAATCATAGATA